>NW_026040059.1:0-300000 GCF_023375975.1 Astyanax mexicanus
AGACGTCCAGGGAGAAATTTGCAGCTTTACTCGCGGACTACAATTCACGTTCATCAGTAAGGTAGACGTACTTGCTATATACATAAATAGTGACCAAAGGAGCGAAACATAAAACTCAAGTAATAATAAAATGTGTCACTGACGTCATCTTGATCCGTGCCTGGGCACGGTTTGCGCTCACACTGCATCTGTACCGTGCCCGGGTCCAAGTGAACCGTGCTCGGGCCCACCTCTCCAAGCGGGCCCGGGCACGGTTCAGCGTACCGTGCCCGGGCACGGTTCGGAGCGATCACACTACCCAAACGAACCGTGCTTTGGGAGGTAACCGTGCCCGGGCACGGTTCGGATTGCCTAGTGTGAGTACACCCTAAGAGAATCAAAAGGTCAGCATAGACTGAGATACACGAGAACCACAAGAGAAATTAGATATGTGTATTCTTTAAATCTCATTCAGCTGAGACTCAGCTGAAATCAGTCTCAATAAGAAAAGAATAAGAATAGAAAAGGCCTAAACCACATGAAGACAGAAGCTGTGTTCAGAATGGCTCACTCATTAACTCTTTCACTATGTAGCATTTTCTATTTACTGAACGAATTATGGAACAACCAAACAATAAACCATGTTTGTCCTGCTCTGAGGACGTCTAATACAACAGCACTGCATTGCATTATAGTATATTTTGGAATTTCTAAATTTTGTGATGCATTAGGTTGTTTCATAGTGAACTATATAGGGAATAGAATGTACTGCTGGGGTTTTAAACAGTACTGCAAAAATGGTTTACACACTATATAGTGCACTATTTCTGGAATAGGGAGCGATTCTGACACAGCCACACACACATTATATTCATCATTAGATTCGCTTATAGAATATCAGAGTTAGACAAATGTTAGAAACATACACACTTTCACACATGCACAGACACACACACACACACACACCAAATGTGATAGAAGATAGCAGAGAAGAGATGTTTTGTCTATCTCTCTCACTGCTTCATTCAACACACACAGAAACACACACACACACACTGTCTCAAAACCCTGGAATCCTCATCTCTTTTCTGTTTCAATCAGGGATGACTTTCACAATGTGGACATTTGTACAAAACTCATCACTACTATTTAAACATGAAGCAGTCTAAACTGCCATCCTCAGAATTCTACAGCATTCTCCATAAAGATAATGAAACGTGTTACATTGAACAGTACCAGCATGGCTCAATATTCTGCCCTACTTTAATATATGTATATTGTGTTTATATGCTAACGATTCCAAACTTTTGAACAGCACTACATAAACACACACACACACAGACGTTTTCCATTCTAGAACTGCAGGTTCATTACAACATCTCAAGGTATAGCAAGGTTTCATTCATAGTCAACTCTGCTATTGGTTACCTGTTTAACTCTTTAACAGGCCAGGATTCTTGACATTACACCACTAAATCTTGAGGATTTCTATATAAGAATTACATAAGCTTTCATGTTTGAGGAGGGACTTTACTGAAAAGCATAATTGCAATTTTAATAGAACATATAAAAAATGTTTAAGTAAATCTGATGATGTCAAAATATAATGAAAAAAAATCATAAAATTAGATTTTCCTGAATAAAAATTTGGGTTGATTACTGTTACTGATCTGGAATTATTTAGTGAAGTAGAGAGAAAACAACCAGCTTCTCCAAGTAACATGTAGGTGGTACAAACCCCTGTAGCCCATATATGGGACAAGACATGTTAAGGGGTTAAACCATTAACAGAGTTTGAACCATTTTGTGCTATCGACTTAGGCAAGTCTGAAACCAGAATCAGTGCTGCCAACTTATTTTAATTTCTTTTAATACATGTATATATTTTAAAAAATTCGCTGGATTGGTCTAAAAGAAATCTAGTGATGTGGTCCAAATTTGGCTAAACTGAGCTGAATTTCTCAAAATATGTGTTTCAAAATTGTGTAAAGAAGTTTAGCCATCATTACAAAAATAAATCTAGCCAAAAATTAAAATTCCATCACCACCTTTAGGATGTATAGGATGATAAAATATTAAGATGTATATCATTTTTTAAACATTTTATAGAAATTACTGAGACAACTCACCACCTCCCACAGGTTTCCGGACAGAATAAATGGTGTCGGGTCCAAAACTGATTTAAAAATGATTGCAATGTACCTCAGTTCCAGAATTAAACCCACACACACACAGCCTCCATAAAGACATGACACATATAGACACACATAGGTCTTCTGTAATGCTGAAAACCTTCTTTATACATTAATTTTACCAAATAATCGTTAGAACTGGGATTAAAACGACCATAGACACAAAGACCACAACTACCATGACCAAGTGAAGAATCCTTTTCTGCAACTGTGTTTACTTTACTTTCCCTTACATAGCCTCACACTACCTCACACTGCCTCACACTACCTAATCTAATCTATATTTGGCGCCATATATAATATTGGTATATTTCTCTACCTCATCTGATGGTAAGATCTCATCCTCTCCTAATCTGCTGTGGTGGTGCACCACCTTTGAACACTTGGGAGATAAGGATCATGCAAGACGAAAAAGCGTCGCGACTACGACAATATTGGTATACACTACTCTTATAGCCAGGTTCTGTGGTCGAGGTACTGCTCCAGGACCCCCGAACTATAAGGTACGAGCTCTAAGCTCCGTTTGGACCGGTACTGTTCCAGGACCAAACCACCAACTGCCACACAAACACCTTTATGGCCGGTTTCTAGGACCGGTACTGTTCCAGGACCCCCGAACCATAAGGCAAACAGGCCAAAAAGCCCCCCCTGGTCCGGTACTGTTCCAGGACCAGGGCATCATCTCGCAAGTCACCTTAACTCCCAGTGCCAGCCCTTTTGATATTACTTAATTAAATGTAACCTACCTTACACAGCAGTTGGTCATGACAGTATAGAAGGTCCATAAATTACAGGCCCAAAGCAGCATCATTCTTTTTTTTTATTTTTTTTTATCACAACCGAGCAGAAACACCAAAAGCTGTAGGGTAATTTACCACAGCATGACTTAGATAAAATTCGGATGTGAGAAATCTCAGAACATGAAATGATGACCAATGAGTCAGAGCTTAGAATTTAAAATATATTAAAGTTTACTTGAAAAATAGTTTCAGCATTACAGATATATAAAAGGAACAAAAAAAAATAGATATATATTAGAAAAGAGTAAAAGTACATCAACGAATACAATCTTGATAGATCAACACATTCGCAACCCAGAGAGAGAGAGAAAGAGAGAGAAAGAGAAAGAGAGAGAGAGAGAGAGAAAGAGAGAGAAGAGAGAGAGAGAGAGAGAGAGAGAGAGAGAGAGAGAGAGAGAGAAAGAAAGAGAAAGAAACTAAAGCCAGTCGAGGGACAGAGAGAACTCCTCAGACTTCATCCAAGCAGTTATACATTTATGCAAATGACGTGATTGAACAGAACTTATCAATATGATTACGTCAGCAAAGTCCAGTTAACAGCATGTTGTCCAGTTTTAATGACGTGATCCGCTCCAGCCTGTCTGTTCTTATCATGATGTTGTTCAGCGCTGTGTCCTTCATGAAAACAGCAGACAGTCCTTAAGTGTCCTAAAGTCTGTGAGAAGATGAAACGGAGGAAAAGAGTGGATGGAAAGATCTTCTGGCCTGTGTGCGACTTTACGCCGTGTAGAACAGGCATGCGCTGGCTATCTGAGGAGAGGTTCCCAGCACTTCACTCAGAGAGCTTGTTGTCTCCTAGTTCATATGCACTGGTCCCAGAACAGCAGAAAAGCAGTGAAGCTTCTCTGCCACTCAGGGTCACGTTCTCCTCACAGCTCTCATTGTTGATGAAAACACTCTGACCTTCCTGATTCCTGAAAAAGTAAAAACAACCTCCAAAGCCTTGTCATAGTGACAGTTAAAAAGAGAGCAGAGATCATAAGGTTATTAAGTGAATTATAATGTGAACAGTAAAAATAATAACTGTATATATAAATGTATAAAACATTTAAGAATAAGAGTGTGAAGGTGTGGTTATCTCCAATCACACCCTTCACCACTCACACACCCATACACTCATACACACTATCACATTCACTCACCCTCACAATCACATACTTACTCATACTTACACTTACACAAACATTCACTCACACACACTCACACACACACACCGGAAAGGTTAATCTATGTCACACACAGACACTGAGGAGTCATCATAAACAGCAAATCCTGCATAGAGGGGCTGAGTGAATGTGGTGTAGAATGTGTGTGAGTGTGTGTGTGTGTGTATCAGAGGAGACGCTGTAGAAGGACAGAATGCCGGAGGGACAGTCCACATACACTCCTACTCTCCTACAGCCGAAGGGAGGAGGGCGGAGTTTAGTGATGTTTAGATTGTGATGAACAGAGTATTCATTATCAGAGCAGAACAGACTCATGGAGTTTCTATTCCATCCAAACTGACGGTCAAAACTCACTCCTTTCCTGCGGATGGTTTTATAACTCAGAACTAATTTAGCTCCTCCCCTCCCACTCCACTCAGCCTCCCAGTAACAGCGCCCAGTAAAACTCTCTCTACTCAGAACCTGCAGATACACATTAAACCCCTCTGGATGATCAGGATATGACTCCAGCTCCTCTCTCCTCACCGCCATCCTGTTCTTCTCACTCAGAGAGAGACGAGGGTGTGCTGTGTTTGGATCCAGTGTCAAATCACAGCCGTCTGAACAGAAGAACACACATTACACACACTGCACTGATACAGAGAGAGAGTGTGTGTGTTTGTGTGTGTGTGTTTGTATGTGTGTGTGAGTGGGTGTTTGTGTGTGTGTGTGTGTGTGTGTGTGTTAAGTCTGTGTGTGTCGGTGTGTGAACTTACATTTCTTTAGTCCTGGTTTGATTCTGATTTTCCCTCTATTTTCCACCCTAAACACAAACACACCAATACACAAACACACACAAACAGGCGGAAGGTATTAATGTAAATTAACTAGTTATTAAATAATGTATTAAATAATCACAATCAAGTAAATAAATGAACATTGTAATCAGTATTCAGACTCTCTCTCCCTTACACACAAATACACACACACAACCCTCCAACTAGGTCAGGGTTCTGCACATGTTTGCAATTTTGCATTGCACTGCATTTAAAAACGTGATGGCAGGAATGTATGAGTGGGAACACTAGGCTCGGCAGATGATGCAATTTACGGAACACGGAACATTTTAACGTAAGCAGATACAGAGAGCCATGTGTATGCCCACTTTAGTCTTGTGAGATCTCATCACACCCATACTTTAGTTACTACTCAAGACGAGAAAGGGTGAATTGTAATAAAATTGTGGCTTACAGTTTACTGAAGTAGGAGGTACATTTATAGTTGCAAGAAAATGTATGTGAACCCCTTAGGATTACTTGGATTTCTGCATAAATTGGTAATTAAATGTGTTCTGATCTTCACAACAAGAGACCAACACAGTCTGCTTAAACTAATACCACAAAAATATATATGTTTGCATGGTTTTATTGAACACAAAATGTTAACATTCACAGTGCAGGGTGGAAAAAGTATGTGAACCTTTGGTAGCAATAACCTTAACCAAACGTTTCCTGTAGTTGCAGATCAGACCTGCACAACGGTCAGGAGGAATTTTGGACCATTTCTCTTCACAAAACTGTTTTAGTTCAGCAATATTCTTGGGTTATCTGGTGTGAATCGCTCTCTCGAGGTCATGCCACAGCATTTCAATTGGGCTGAGGTAAGGACTCTCCAGAAGGTGTATTTTCTTCTGTTGAAGCCGTTCAGTTGTTGATTTACTTGTATGTTTTGGGTCGTTGTTGCATCATCCATCCTCCGTTGAATATCAGTTGGCAGACAGATGGTCTAAATTTTTCTTGCAAAATTTCTTGTCAAACTTGGGAATTCATTTTCCAGTTGAAGACGGCAATCTGTCCAGGCCCTGAGGCAGCAAAGCAGCCCCAAACCATGATATTCACCCTCCACCATATTTCACAGTTGGGATGAGGTTTTGATGATTGTGGGCTGTGCCTTTTTTCCTCTCCGCACAAAGCGCTGTGTTTTTCTTCCAAACAACTAAATTTTGGTTTCATCTGTCCACAGTATATTTAGCCAGTACTGCTGTGGAACATCCAGGTGCTCTTTGGCAAACTTTAAACATGCAGCAATGCACAGCAGTGGCTTCCTCCGTGGTGTCCTCCGATGAGCTCCATTCTTGTTTAATGTTTTCTTTATTGTAGGTTTGTCAACAAATATGTTAGCATGCCCCAGAGATCACTGTAAGTCTTTAGCTGAAACTCTAGGACTCTTCCTCACCTCATTGATCATTCTGTGCTGTGCTCTTGCAGTCCTCTTTACAGGACGACAATACAAACAACTTCAATAACAACAACTACAAAAAATAACCAGCCTGTGATATGTTATTACAATATTTTACAAAAAAAAAACCATAAAAATTACTTCAACCATCCAGACCTGACCAGAGCATTAGTACAGAGAAATTAATATATAGTTAATAAATTAAAATATATAAGCGGTGGCTCAACAATAGCTAGATACGAATCCTGTTTGAATCCTGTTCATGTAGCTTGCCATCAGAGCCGCGAGGGAGAACAATTGCCCTGTCTCTCTCTGGGTGGGTAAATGGCACTCTTTCTCCTCATCACTCCAAGGGTGATGCGGATCAGCACAAGGCCTTTATGAGCAAATAATGCTTTAAATTCAATAACCAAGATTGGGCCAAGGTACCACGACGGTTCTGCCACCGTCTGAAAGAGTCTGTCTTTGGCTATCACATGTGCGACTTTCGGCAACTTTTACTGTATGGTTGATTTTATATGAATTTTTATTTATATTAAATAATACTTAAAATTAAATAACTCAAGATTGACCCAAACCATCACAATGGTTCTACCATCTGAAAGAGATTGTCTTTGGCTATCACGTGTGCGAGATTGGGCAACTTTCACTGCATGGTTGATTTTATATGAATTTTTATGGGACCAGAACATACCATTTCACACAGTAGGGGGGGGGAACGGAAAAAAACATTTCACATGGGGGGGTGGGGAGGGGGGGAGACCGGAACATACCATATCACAAAGAAGAGGGGGGACCGGAACATACCATCATTTAAAAGAGTCTGTTTTAGCCTATCATGTGTGCGACTTTTGGAAACTTACACTCTATGGTTGATTTTTAATAATGCTTAAAGTTAAATTACTCAAGATTGGCACATACTACCACAACGGTTCTGCCATCGTTTGAAAGAGACTGTCTTAACCTATCATCAGTGCGACTTTCGCCAACGTACACGTTATCGTTGATTTTTTATGAATTTTTATTTATATTAAATAATGCTTAAAATTCAATAAGTCAAGATTGGCACATACTAACACAACGGTTCTGCCATCGTTTGAAAGAGACTGTCTTAAGCTATCAAGTGTGCGACTGACTGTGTTAATCTATCATGTGTGCGACTTTCGGCAACGTACACATTATCGTTGATTTTTTATGAATTTTTATTTATATAAAATAATGCTTAAAATTCAATAAGTCAAGATTGGCACATACTACCACAACGGTTCTGCCATCGTTTGAAAGAGACTGTCTTAACCTATCATGTGTGCGACTTTCGGCAACGTACAAATTATCGTTGATTTTTTATGAATTTTTATTTATATTAAATAATGCTTAAAATTCAATAACTCAAGATTGGCACATACTACCACAACGGTTCTGCCATCGTTTGAAAGAGACTGTCTTAACCTATCATGTGTGCGACTTTCGGCAACGTACACGCTATCGTTGATTTTTTATGAATTTTTATTTATATTAAATAATGCTTAAAATTCAATAACTCAAGATTGCGACATACTACCACAACGTTTCTGCCATCGTTTGAAAGAGACTGTCTTATTCTATCATGTGTGCGACTTTCGGCAACGTACACGTTATCGTTGATTTTTTATGAATTTTTATTTATATTAAATAATGCTTAAAATTCAATAACTCAAGATTGCGAAATACTACCACAACGGTTCTGCCATCGTTTGAAAGAGACTGTCTTAACCTATCATGTGTGCGACTTTCGGCAACGTACACGTTATCGTTGATTTTTTATGAATTTTTATTTAAATTAAATAATGCTTAAAATTCAATAACTCAAGATTGCGACATACTACCACAACGGTTCTGCCATCGTTTGAAAGAGACTGTCTAATTCTATCATGTGTGCGACTTTCGGCAACGTACACGTTATCGTTGATTTTTTATGAATTTTTATTTATATTAAATAATGCTTAAAATTCAATAACTCAAGATTGGCACATACTACCACAACGGTTCTGCCTTTGTTTGAAAGAGACTGTCTTATTCTATCATGTGTGCGACTTTCGGCAACGTACACGTTATCGTTGATTTTTTATGAATTTTTATTTATATTAAATAATGCTTAAAATTCAATAACTCAAGATTGGCACATACTACCACAATGGTTCTGCCATCGTTTGAAAGAGACTGTCTTAACCTATCATGTGTGCGACTTTCGGCAACGTACACGCTATCGTTGATTTTTTATGAATTTTTATTTATATTAAATAATGCTTAAAATTCAATAACTCAAGATTGCGACATACTACCACAACGGTTCTGCCATAGTTTGAAAGAGACTGTCTTATTCTATCATGTGTGCGACTTTCGGCAACGTACACGTTATCGTTGATTTTTTATGAATTTTTATTTATATTAAATAATGCTTAAAATTCAATAACTCAAGATTGGCACATACTACCACAAAGGTTCTGCCATCCTGTGGAAGAGACTGTCTTATTCTATCATGTGTGCGACTTTCGGCAACGTACACGTTATCGTTGATTTTTTATGAATTTTTATTTATATTAAATAATGCTTAAAATTCAATAACTCAAGATTGCGAAATACTACCACAACGGTTCTGCCATCGTTTGAAAGAGACTGTCTTATTCTATCATGTGTGTGACTTTCGGCAACGTACACGTTATCGTTGATTTTTTATGAATTTTTATTTATATTAAATAATGCTTAAAATTCAATAACTCAAGATTGCGACATACTACCACAACGGTTCTGCCATCGTTTGAAAGAGACTGTCTAATTCTATCATGTGTGCGACTTTCGGCAACGTACACGTTATCGTTGATTTTTTATGAATTTTTATTTATATTAAATAATGCTTAAAATTCAATAACTCAAGATTGGCACAAACTACCACAACGGTTCTGCCATTGTTTGAAAGAGACTGTCTTAACCTATCATGTGTGAGAATTTCGGCAACGTACACGTTATCGTTGATTTTTTATGAATTTTTATTTATATTAAATAATGCTTAAAATTCAATAACTCAAGATTGGCACATACTACCACAAAGGTTCTGCCATTGTTTGAAAGAGACTGTCTTAACCTATTATGTGTGCGACTTTCGGCAACGTACACGTTATCGTTGATTTTTTATGAATTTTTATTTATATTAAATAATGCTTAAAATTCAATAACTCAAGATTGGCACATACTACCACAAAGGTTCTGCCATTGTTTGAAAGAGACTGTCTTAACCTATCATGTGTGCGAATTTCGGCAACGTACACGTTATCGTTGATTTTTTATGAATTTTTATTTATATTAAATAATGCTTAAAATTCAATAACTCAAGATTGGCACATACTACCACAAAGGTTCTGCCATTGTTTGAAAGAGACTGTCTTATTCTATCATGTGTGCGACATTCGGCAACGTACACATTATCGTTGATTTTTAATGAATTTTTATTTATTCTAAATAATGCTTAAAATTCAATAACTCAAGATTGGGACATACTACCACAACGGTTCTGCCTTTGTTTGAAAGAGACTGTCTTAACCTATCATGTGTGCGAATTTCGGCAACGTACACGTTATCGTTGATTTTTTATGAATTTTTATTTATATTAAATAATGCTTAAAATTCAATAACTCAAGATTGGCACATACTACCACAAAGGTTCTGCCATTGTTTGAAAGAGACTGTCTTATTCTATCATGTGTGCGACATTCGGCAACGTACACATTATCGTTGATTTTTAATGAATTTTTATTTATTCTAAATAATGCTTAAAATTCAATAACTCAAGATTGGGACATACTACCACAACGGTTCTGCCTTTGTTTGAAAGAGACTGTCTTAACCTATCATGTGTGCGAATTTCGGCAACGTACACGTTATCGTTGATTTTTTATGAATTTTTATTTATATTAAATAATGCTTAAAATTCAATAACTCAAGATTGGCACATACTACCACAAAGGTTCTGCCTTTGTTTGAAAGATACTGTCTTAACCTATCATGTGTGCGAATTTCGGCAACGTACACATTATCGTTGATTTTTTATGAATTTTTATTTATATTAAATAATGCTTAAAATTCAATAACTCAAGATTGGCACATACTACCACAAAGGTTCTGCCATTGTTTGAAAGAGACTGTCTTATTCTATCATGTGTGCGACATTCGGCAACGTACACATTATCGTTGATTTTTTATGAATTTTTATTTATTCTAAATAATGCTTAAAATTCAATAACTCAAGATTGGGACATACTACCACAACGGTTCTGCCTTTGTTTGAAAGAGACTGTCTTAACCTATCATGTGTGAGAATTTCGGCAACGTACACGTTATCGTTGATTTTTTATGAATTTTTATTTATATTAAATAATGCTTAAAATTCAATAACTCAAGATTGGCACATACTACCACAAAGGTTCTGCCATTGTTTGAAAGAGACTGTCTTAACCTATTATGTGTGCGACTTTCGGCAACGTACACGTTATCGTTGATTTTTTATGAATTTTTATTTATATTAAATAATGCTTAAAATTCAATAACTCAAGATTGGCACATACTACCACAAAGGTTCTGCCTTTGTTTGAAAGATACTGTCTTAACCTATCATGTGTGCGAATTTCGGCAACGTACACATTATCGTTGATTTTTTATGAATTTTTATTTATATTAAATAATGCTTAAAATTCAATAACTCAAGATTGGCACATACTACCACAAAGGTTCTGCCATTGTTTGAAAGAGACTGTCTTATTCTATCATGTGTGCGACATTCGGCAACGTACACATTATCGTTGATTTTTTATGAATTTTTATTTATTCTAAATAATGCTTAAAATTCAATAACTCAAGATTGGGACATACTACCACAACGGTTCTGCCTTTGTTTGAAAGAGACTGTCTTAACCTATCATGTGTGAGAATTTCGGCAACGTACACGTTATCGTTGATTTTTTATGAATTTTTATTTATATTAAATAATGCTTAAAATTCAATAACTCAAGATTGGCACATACTACCACAAAGGTTCTGCCATTGTTTGAAAGAGACTGTCTTAACCTATTATGTGTGCGACTTTCGGCAACGTACACGTTATCGTTGATTTTTTATGAATTTTTATTTATATTAAATAATGCTTAAAATTCAATAACTCAAGATTGCGAAATACTACCACAACGGTTCTGCCATCGTTTGAAAGAGACTGTCTTATTCTATCATGTGTGCGACATTCGGCAACGTACACATTATCGTTGATTTTTTATGAATTTTTATTTATTCTAAATAATGCTTAAAATTCAATAACTCAAGATTGGGACATACTACCACAAAGGTTCTGCCATTGTTTGAAAGAGACTGTCTTAACCTATTATGTGTGCGACTTTCGGCAACGTACACGTTATCGTTGATTTTTTATGAATTTTTATTTATATTAAATAATGCTTAAAATTCAATAACTCAAGATTGGCACATACTACCACAAAGGTTCTGCCTTTGTTTGAAAGATACTGTCTTAACCTATCATGTGTGCGAATTTCGGCAACGTACACATTATCGTTGATTTTTTATGAATTTTTATTTATATTAAATAATGCTTAAAATTCAATAACTCAAGATTGGCACATACTACCACAAAGGTTCTGCCATTGTTTGAAAGAGACTGTCTTATTCTATCATGTGTGCGACATTCGGCAACGTACACATTATCGTTGATTTTTTATGAATTTTTATTTATTCTAAATAATGCTTAAAATTCAATAACTCAAGATTGGGACATACTACCACAACGGTTCTGCCTTTGTTTGAAAGAGACTGTCTTAACCTATCATGTGTGAGAATTTCGGCAACGTACACGTTATCGTTGATTTTTTATGAATTTTTATTTATATTAAATAATGCTTAAAATTCAATAACTCAAGATTGGCACATACTACCACAAAGGTTCTGCCATTGTTTGAAAGAGACTGTCTTAACCTATTATGTGTGCGACTTTCGGCAACGTACACGTTATCGTTGATTTTTTATGAATTTTTATTTATATTAAATAATGCTTAAAATTCAATAACTCAAGATTGCGAAATACTACCACAACGGTTCTGCCATCGTTTGAAAGAGACTGTCTTATTCTATCATGTGTGTGACTTTCGGCAACGTACACGTTATCGTTGATTTTTTATGAATTTTTATTTATATTAAATAATGCTTAAAATTCAATAACTCAAGATTGCGACATACTACCACAACGGTTCTGCCATCGTTTGAAAGAGACTGTCTAATTCTATCATGTGTGCGACTTTCGGCAACGTACACGTTATCGTTGATTTTTTATGAATTTTTATTTATATTAAATAATGCTTAAAATTCAATAACTCAAGATTGGCACAAACTACCACAACGGTTCTGCCATTGTTTGAAAGAGACTGTCTTAACCTATCATGTGTGAGAATTTCGGCAACGTACACGTTATCGTTGATTTTTTATGAATTTTTATTTATATTAAATAATGCTTAAAATTCAATAACTCAAGATTGGCACATACTACCACAAAGGTTCTGCCATTGTTTGAAAGAGACTGTCTTAACCTATTATGTGTGCGACTTTCGGCAACGTACACGTTATCGTTGATTTTTTATGAATTTTTATTTATATTAAATAATGCTTAAAATTCAATAACTCAAGATTGGCACATACTACCACAAAGGTTCTGCCATTGTTTGAAAGAGACTGTCTTAACCTATCATGTGTGCGAATTTCGGCAACGTACACGTTATCGTTGATTTTTTATGAATTTTTATTTATATTAAATAATGCTTAAAATTCAATAACTCAAGATTGGCACATACTACCACAAAGGTTCTGCCATTGTTTGAAAGAGACTGTCTTATTCTATCATGTGTGCGACATTCGGCAACGTACACATTATCGTTGATTTTTAATGAATTTTTATTTATTCTAAATAATGCTTAAAATTCAATAACTCAAGATTGGGACATACTACCACAACGGTTCTGCCTTTGTTTGAAAGAGACTGTCTTAACCTATCATGTGTGCGAATTTCGGCAACGTACACGTTATCGTTGATTTTTTATGAATTTTTATTTATATTAAATAATGCTTAAAATTCAATAACTCAAGATTGGCACATACTACCACAAAGGTTCTGCCTTTGTTTGAAAGATACTGTCTTAACCTATCATGTGTGCGAATTTCGGCAACGTACACATTATCGTTGATTTTTTATGAATTTTTATTTATATTAAATAATGCTTAAAATTCAATAACTCAAGATTGGCACATACTACCACAAAGGTTCTGCCATTGTTTGAAAGAGACTGTCTTATTCTATCATGTGTGCGACATTCGGCAACGTACACATTATCGTTGATTTTTTATGAATTTTTATTTATTCTAAATAATGCTTAAAATTCAATAACTCAAGATTGGGACATACTACCACAACGGTTCTGCCTTTGTTTGAAAGAGACTGTCTTAACCTATCATGTGTGAGAATTTCGGCAACGTACACGTTATCGTTGATTTTTTATGAATTTTTATTTATATTAAATAATGCTTAAAATTCAATAACTCAAGATTGGCACATACTACCACAAAGGTTCTGCCATTGTTTGAAAGAGACTGTCTTAACCTATTATGTGTGCGACTTTCGGCAACGTACACGTTATCGTTGATTTTTTATGAATTTTTATTTATATTAAATAATGCTTAAAATTCAATAACTCAAGATTGGCACATACTACCACAAAGGTTCTGCCTTTGTTTGAAAGATACTGTCTTAACCTATCATGTGTGCGAATTTCGGCAACGTACACATTATCGTTGATTTTTTATGAATTTTTATTTATATTAAATAATGCTTAAAATTCAATAACTCAAGATTGGCACATACTACCACAAAGGTTCTGCCATTGTTTGAAAGAGACTGTCTTATTCTATCATGTGTGCGACATTCGGCAACGTACACATTATCGTTGATTTTTTATGAATTTTTATTTATTCTAAATAATGCTTAAAATTCAATAACTCAAGATTGGGACATACTACCACAACGGTTCTGCCTTTGTTTGAAAGAGACTGTCTTAACCTATCATGTGTGAGAATTTCGGCAACGTACACGTTATCGTTGATTTTTTATGAATTTTTATTTATATTAAATAATGCTTAAAATTCAATAACTCAAGATTGGCACATACTACCACAAAGGTTCTGCCATTGTTTGAAAGAGACTGTCTTAACCTATTATGTGTGCGACTTTCGGCAACGTACACGTTATCGTTGATTTTTTATGAATTTTTATTTATATTAAATAATGCTTAAAATTCAATAACTCAAGATTGGCACATACTACCACAAAGGTTCTGCCATTGTTTGAAAGAGACTGTCTTAACCTATCATGTGTGCGAATTTCGGCAACGTACACGTTATCGTTGATTTTTTATGAATTTTTATTTATATTAAATAATGCTTAAAATTCAATAACTCAAGATTGGCACATACTACCACAAATGTTCTGCCTTTGTTTGAAAGAGACTGTCTTAACCTATCATGTGTGCGAATTTCGGCAACGTACACATTATCGTTGATTTTTTATGAATTTTTATTTATATTAAATAATGCTTAAAATTCAATAACTCAAGATTGGCACATACTACCACAAAGGTTCTGCCATCGTTTGAAAGAGACTGTCTTACCCTATCATGTGTGCGAATTTCGGCAACATACACGTTATCGTTGATTTTCTATGAATTTTTATTTATATTAAATAATGCTTAAAATTCAATAACTCAAGATTGGCACATACTACCACAAAGGTTCTGCCATTGTTTGAAAGAGACTGTCTTATTCTATCATGTGTGCGACATTCGGCAACGTACACATTATCGTTGATTTTTTATGAATTTTTATTTATTCTAAATAATGCTTAAAATTCAATAACTCAAGATTGGCACATACTACCACAAAGGTTCTGCCATTGTTTGAAAGAGACTGTCTTAACCTATTATGTGTGCGACTTTCGGCAACGTACACGTTATCGTTGATTTTTTATGAATTTTTATTTATATTAAATAATGCTTAAAATTCAATAACTCAAGATTGGCACATACTACCACAAAGGTTCTGCCATTGTTTGAAAGAGACTGTCTTAACCTATCATGTGTGCGAATTTCGGCAACGTACACGTTATCGTTGATTTTTTATGAATTTTTATTTATATTAAATAATGCTTAAAATTCAATAACTCAAGATTGGCACATACTACCACAAATGTTCTGCCTTTGTTTGAAAGATACTGTCTTAACCTATCATGTGTGCGAATTTCGGCAACGTACACATTATCGTTGATTTTTTATGAATTTTTATTTATATTAAATAATGCTTAAAATTCAATAACTCAAGATTGGCACATACTACCACAAAGGTTCTGCCATCGTTTGAAAGAGACTGTCTTAACCTATCATGTGTGCGACTTTCGGCAACGTACACGTTATCGTTGATTTTTTATGAATTTTTATTTATATTAAATAATGCTTAAAATTCAATAACTCAAGATTGGCACATACTACCACAAAGGTTCTGCCATTGTTTGAAAGAGACTGTCTTAACCTATCATGTGTGCGAATTTCGGCAACGTACACGTTATCGTTGATTTTCTATGAATTTTTATTTATATTAAATAATGCTTAAAATTCAATAACTCAAGATTGGCACATACTACCACAAAGGTTCTGCCATTGTTTGAAAGAGACTGTCTTAACCTATCATGTGTGCGAATTTCGGCAACGTACACGTTATCGTTGATTTTTTATGAATTTTTATTTATATTAAATAATGCTTAAAATTCAATAACTCAAGATTGGCACATACTACCACAAATGTTCTGCCTTTGTTTGAAAGAGACTGTCTTAACCTATCATGTGTGCGAATTTCGGCAACGTACACATTATCGTTGATTTTTTATGAATTTTTATTTATATTAAATAATGCTTAAAATTCAATAACTCAAGATTGGCACATACTACCACAAAGGTTCTGCCATCGTTTGAAAGAGACTGTCTTAACCTATCATGTGTGCGAATTTCGGCAACGTACACGTTATCGTTGATTTTCTATGAATTTTTATTTATATTAAATAATGCTTAAAATTCAATAACTCAAGATTGGCACATACTACCACAAAGGTTCTGCCATTGTTTGAAAGAGACTGTCTTAACCTATCATGTGTGCGAATTTCGGCAACGTACACGTTATCGTTGATTTTTTATGAATTTTTATTTATATTAAATAATGCTTAAAATTCAATAACTCAAGATTGGCACATACTACCACAAATGTTCTGCCTTTGTTTGAAAGAGACTGTCTTAACCTATCATGTGTGCGAATTTCGGCAACGTACACATTATCGTTGATTTTTTATGAATTTTTATTTATATTAAATAATGCTTAAAATTCAATAACTCAAGATTGGCACATACTACCACAAAGGTTCTGCCATCGTTTGAAAGAGACTGTCTTAACCTATCATGTGTGCGACTTTCGGCAACGTACACGTTATCGTTGATTTTTTATGAATTTTTATTTATATTAAATAATGCTTAAAATTCAATAACTCAAGATTGGCACATACTACCACAAAGGTTCTGCCATTGTTTGAAAGAGACTGTCTTAACCTATCATGTGTGCGAATTTCGGCAACGTACACGTTATCGTTGATTTTTTATGAATTTTTATTTATATTAAATAATGCTTAAAATTCAATAACTCAAGATTGGCACATACTACCACAAAGGTTCTGCCATTGTTTGAAAGAGACTGTCTTATTCTATCATGTGTGCGACATTCGGCAACGTACACATTATCGTTGATTTGTTATGAATTTTTATTTATTCTAAATAATGCTTAAAATTCAATAACTCAAGATTGGGACATACTACCACAACGGTTCTGCCTTTGTTTGAAAGAGACTGTCTTAACCTATCATGTGTGAGAATTTCGGCAACGTACACGTTATCGTTGATTTTTTATGAATTTTTATTTATATTAAATAATGCTTAAAATTCAATAACTCAAGATTGGCACATACTACCACAAAGGTTCTGCCATTGTTTGAAAGAGACTGTCTTAACCTATCATGTGTGCGAATTTCGGCAACGTACACGTTATCGTTGATTTTCTATGAATTTTTATTTATATTAAATAATGCTTAAAATTCAATAACTCAAGATTGGCACATACTACCACAAAGGTTCTGCCATTGTTTGAAAGAGACTGTCTTAACCTATCATGTGTGCGAATTTCGGCAACGTACACGTTATCGTTGATTTTTTATGAATTTTTATTTATATTAAATAATGCTTAAAATTCAATAACTCAAGATTGGCACATACTACCACAAAGGTTCTGCCATTGTTTGAAAGAGACTGTCTTATTCTATCATGTGTGCGACATTCGGCAACGTACACATTATCGTTGATTTTTTATGAATTTTTATTTATTCTAAATAATGCTTAAAATTCAATAACTCAAGATTGGGACATACTACCACAACGGTTCTGCCTATGTTTGAAAGAGACTGTCTTAACCTATCATGTGTGAGAATTTCGGCAACGTACACGTTATCGTTGATTTTTTATGAATTTTTATTTATATTAAATAATGCTTAAAATTCAATAACTCAAGATTGGCACATACTACCACAAAGGTTCTGCCATTGTTTGAAAGAGACTGTCTTAACCTATTATGTGTGCGACTTTCGGCAACGTACACGTTATCGTTGATTTTTTATGAATTTTTATTTATATTAAATAATGCTTAAAATTCAATAACTCAAGATTGGCACATACTACCACAAAGGTTCTGCCATTGTTTGAAAGAGACTGTCTTATTCTATCATGTGTGCGACATTCGGCAACGTACACGCTATCGTTGATTTTTTATGAATTTTTATTTATATTAAATAATGCTTAAAATTCAATAACTCAAGATTGGCACATACTACCACAAAGGTTCTGCCATTGTTTGAAAGAGACTGTCTTAACCTATCATGTGTGCGAATTTCGGCAACGTACACGTTATCGTTGATTTTTTATGAATTTTTATTTATATTAAATAATGCTTAAAATTCAATAACTCAAGATTGGCACATACTACCACAAAGGTTCTGCCATTGTTTGAAAGAGACTGTCTTATTCTATCATGTGTGCGACATTCGGCAACGTACACCTTATCGTTGATTTTTTATGAATTTTTATTTATTCTAAATAATGCTTAAAATTCAATAACTCAAGATTGGGACATACTACCACAACGGTTCTGCCTTTGTTTGAAAGAGACTGTCTTAACCTATCATGTGTGAGAATTTCGGCAACGTACACGTTATCGTTGATTTTTTATGAATTTTTATTTATATTAAATAATGCTTAAAATTCAATAACTCAAGATTGGCACATACTACCACAAAGGTTCTGCCATCCTGTGAAAGAGACTGTCTTATTCTATCATGTGTGCGACATTCGGCAACGTACACATTATCGTTGATTTTTAATGAATTTTTATTTATTCTAAATAATGCTTAAAATTCAATAACTCAAGATTGGGACATACTACCACAACGGTTCTGCCTTTGTTTGAAAGAGACTGTCTTAACCTATCATGTGTGCGAATTTCGGCAACGTACACGTTATCGTTGATTTTTTATGAATTTTTATTTATATTAAATAATGCTTAAAATTCAATAACTCAAGATTGGCACATACTACCACAAAGGTTCTGCCTTTGTTTGAAAGATACTGTCTTAACCTATCATGTGTGCGAATTTCGGCAACGTACACATTATCGTTGATTTTTTATGAATTTTTATTTATATTAAATAATGCTTAAAATTCAATAACTCAAGATTGGCACATACTACCACAAAGGTTCTGCCATCGTTTGAAAGAGACTGTCTTATTCTATCATGTGTGCGACTTTCGGCAACGTACACGTTATCGTTGATTTTTTATGAATTTTTATTTATATTAAATAATGCTTAAAATTCAATAACTCAAGATTGGCACATACTACCACAAAGGTTCTGCCATTGTTTGAAAGAGACTGTCTTAACCTATCATGTGTGCGAATTTCGGCAACGTACACGTTATCGTTGATTTTCTATGAATTTTTATTTATATTAAATAATGCTTAAAATTCAATAACTCAAGATTGGCACATACTACCACAAAGGTTCTGCCATTGTTTGAAAGAGACTGTCTTAACCTATCATGAGTGCGAATTTCGGCAACGTACACGTTATCGTTGATTTTTTATGAATTTTTATTTATATTAAATAATGCTTAAAATTCAATAACTCAAGATTGGCACATACTACCACAAAGGTTCTGCCATTGTTTGAAAGAGACTGTCTTATTCTATCATGTGTGCGACATTCGGCAACGTACACATTATCGTTGATTTTTTATGAATTTTTATTTATTCTAAATAATGCTTAAAATTCAATAACTCAAGATTGGGACATACTACCACAACGGTTCTGCCTTTGTTTGAAAGAGACTGTCTTAACCTATCATGTGTGAGAATTTCGGCAACGTACACGTTATCGTTGATTTTTTATGAATTTTTATTTATATTAAATAATGCTTAAAATTCAATAACTCAAGATTGGCACATACTACCACAAAGGTTCTGCCATTGTTTGAAAGAGACTGTCTTAACCTATTATGTGTGCGACTTTCGGCAACGTACACGTTATCGTTGATTTTTTATGAATTTTTATTTATATTAAATAATGCTTAAAATTCAATAACTCAAGATTGGCACATACTACCACAAAGGTTCTGCCATTGTTTGAAAGAGACTGTCTTAACCTATTATGTGTGCGACTTTCGGCAACGTACACGTTATCGTTGATTTTTTATGAATTTTTATTTATATTAAATAATGCTTAAAATTCAATAACTCAAGATTGGCACATACTACCACAAAGGTTCTGCCATTGTTTGAAAGAGACTGTCTTATTCTATCATGTGTGCGACATTCGGCAACGTACACGCTATCGTTGATTTTTTATGAATTTTTATTTATATTAAATAATGCTTAAAATTCAATAACTCAAGATTGGCACATACTACCACAAAGGTTCTGCCATTGTTTGAAAGAGACTGTCTTAACCTATCATGTGTGCGAATTTCGGCAACGTACACGTTATCGTTGATTTTTTATGAATTTTTATTTATATTAAATAATGCTTAAAATTCAATAACTCAAGATTGGCACATACTACCACAAAGGTTCTGCCATTGTTTGAAAGAGACTGTCTTATTCTATCATGTGTGCGACATTCGGCAACGTATACCTTATCGTTGATTTTTTATGAATTTTTATTTATTCTAAATAATGCTTAAAATTCAATAACTCAAGATTGGGACATACTACCACAACGGTTCTGCCTTTGTTTGAAAGAGACTGTCTTAACCTATCATGTGTGAGAATTTCGGCAACGTACACGTTATCGTTGATTTTTTATGAATTTTTATTTATATTAAATAATGCTTAAAATTCAATAACTCAAGATTGGCACATACTACCACAAAGGTTCTGCCATTGTTTGAAAGAGACTGTCTTAACCTATCATGTGTGAGAATTTCGGCAACGTACACGTTATCGTTGATTTTTTATGAATTTTTATTTATATTAAATAATGCTTAAAATTCAATAACTCAAGATTGGCACATACTACCACAAAGGTTCTGCCATTGTTTGAAAGAGACTGTCTTATTCTATCATGTGTGCGACATTCGGCAACGTACACATTATCGTTGATTTTTTATGAATTTTTATTTATTCTAAATAATGCTTAAAATTCAATAACTCAAGATTGGGACATACTACCACAACGGTTCTGCCTTTGTTTGAAAGAGACTGTCTTAACCTATCATGTGTGAGAATTTCGGCAACGTACACGTTATCGTTGATTTTTTATGAATTTTTATTTATATTAAATAATGCTTAAAATTCAATAACTCAAGATTGGCACATACTACCACAAAGGTTCTGCCATTGTTTGAAAGAGACTGTCTTAACCTATTATGTGTGCGACTTTCGGCAACGTACACGTTATCGTTGATTTTTTATGAATTTTTATTTATATTAAATAATGCTTAAAATTCAATAACTCAAGATTGGCACATACTACCACAAAGGTTCTGCCATTGTTTGAAAGAGACTGTCTTAACCTATTATGTGTGCGACTTTCGGCAACGTACACGTTATCGTTGATTTTTTATGAATTTTTATTTATATTAAATAATGCTTAAAATTCAATAACTCAAGATTGGCACATACTACCACAAAGGTTCTGCCATTGTTTGAAAGAGACTGTCTTATTCTATCATGTGTGCGACATTCGGCAACGTACACGCTATCGTTGATTTTTTATGAATTTTTATTTATATTAAATAATGCTTAAAATTCAATAACTCAAGATTGGCACATACTACCACAAAGGTTCTGCCATTGTTTGAAAGAGACTGTCTTAACCTATCATGTGTGCGAATTTCGGCAACGTACACGTTATCGTTGATTTTTTATGAATTTTTATTTATATTAAATAATGCTTAAAATTCAATAACTCAAGATTGGCACATACTACCACAAAGGTTCTGCCATTGTTTGAAAGAGACTGTCTTAACCTATCATGTGTGCGAATTTCGGCAACGTACACCTTATCGTTGATTTTTTATGAATTTTTATTTATTCTAAATAATGCTTAAAATTCAATAACTCAAGATTGGGACATACTACCACAACGGTTCTGCCTTTGTTTGAAAGAGACTGTCTTAACCTATCATGTGTGAGAATTTCGGCAACGTACACGTTATCGTTGATTTTTTATGAATTTTTATTTATATTAAATAATGCTTAAAATTCAATAACTCAAGATTGGCACATACTACCACAAAGGTTCTGCCATTGTTTGAAAGAGACTGTCTTAACCTATCATGTGTGAGAATTTCGGCAACGTACACGTTATCGTTGATTTTTTATGAATTTTTATTTATATTAAATAATGCTTAAAATTCAATAACTCAAGATTGGCACATACTACCACAAAGGTTCTGCCATTGTTTGAAAGAGACTGTCTTATTCTATTATGTGTGCGACATTCGGCAACGTACACATTATCGTTGATTTTTTATGAATTTTTATTTATTCTAAATAATGCTTAAAATTCAATAACTCAAGATTGGGACATACTACCACAACGGTTCTGCCTTTGTTTGAAAGAGACTGTCTTAACCTATCATGTGTGAGAATTTCGGCAACGTACACGTTATCGTTGATTTTTTATGAATTTTTATTTATATTAAATAATGCTTAAAATTCAATAACTCAAGATTGGCACATACTACCACAAAGGTTCTGCCATTGTTTGAAAGAGAATGTCTTAACCTATTATGTGTGCGACTTTCGGCAACGTACACGTTATCGTTGATTTTTTATGAATTTTTATTTATATTAAATAATGCTTAAAATTCAATAACTCAAGATTGGCACATACTACCACAAAGGTTCTGCCATTGTTTGAAAGAGACTGTCTTAACCTATTATGTGTGCGACTTTCGGCAACGTACACGTTATCGTTGATTTTTTATGAATTTTTATTTATATTAAATAATGCTTAAAATTCAATAACTCAAGATTGGCACATACTACCACAAAGGTTCTGCCATTGTTTGAAAGAGACTGTCTTAACCTATCATGTGTGCGAATTTCGGCAACGTACACGTTATCGTTGATTTTTTATGAATTTTTATTTATATTAAATAATGCTTAAAATTCAATAACTCAAGATTGGCACATAATACCACAAAGGTTCTGCCATTGTTTGAAAGAGACTGTCTTATTCTATCATGTGTGCGACATTCGGCAACGTACACCTTATCGTTGATTTTTTATGAATTTTTATTTATTCTAAATAATGCTTAAAATTCAATAACTCAAGATTGGGACATACTACCACAACGGTTCTGCCTTTGTTTGAAAGAGACTGTCTTAACCTATCATGTGTGAGAATTTCGGCAACGTACACGTTATCGTTGATTTTTTATGAATTTTTATTTATATTAAATAATGCTTAAAATTCAATAACTCAAGATTGGCACATACTACCACAAAGGTTCTGCCATTGTTTGAAAGAGACTGTCTTAACCTATCATGTGTGAGAATTTCGGCAACGTACACGTTATCGTTGATTTTTTATGAATTTTTATTTTTATTAAATAATGCTTAAAATTCAATAACTCAAGATTGGCACATACTACCACAAAGGTTCTGCCATTGTTTGAAAGAGACTGTCTTAACCTATCATGTGTGCGACTTTCGGCAACGTACACGTTATCGTTGATTTTTTATGAATTTTTATTTATATTAAATAATGCTTAAAATTAAATAACTCAAGATTGGCACATACTACCACAAAGGTTCTGCCATTGTTTGAAAGAGACTGTCTTAACCTATCATGTGTGCGACTTTCGGCAACGTACACGTTATCGTTGATTTTTTATGAATTTTTATTTATATTAAATAATGCTTAAAATTCAATAACTCAAGATTGGCACATACTACCACAAAGGTTCTGCCATTGTTTGAAAGAGACTGTCTTATTCTATCATGTGTGCGACATTCGGCAACGTACACGCTATCGTTGATTTTTTATGAATTTTTATTTATATTAAATAATGCTTAAAATTCAATAACTCAAGATTGGCACATACTACCACAAAGGTTCTGCCATTGTTTGAAAGAGACTGTCTTAACCTATCATGTGTGCGAATTTCGGCAACGTACACGTTATCGTTGATTTTTTATGAATTTTTATTTATATTAAATAATGCTTAAAATTCAATAACTCAAGATTGGCACATACTACCACAAAGGTTCTGCCATTGTTTGAAAGAGACTGTCTTATTCTATCATGTGTGCGACATTCGGCAACGTACACCTTATCGTTGATTTTTTATGAATTTTTATTTATTCTAAATAATGCTTAAAATTCAATAACTCAAGATTGGGACATACTACCACAACGGTTCTGCCTTTGTTTGAAAGAGACTGTCTTAACCTATCATGTGTGAGAATTTCGGCAACGTACACGTTATCGTTGATTTTTTATGAATTTTTATTTATATTAAATAATGCTTAAAATTCAATAACTCAAGATTGGCACATACTACCACAAAGGTTCTGCCATTGTTTGAAAGAGACTGTCTTAACCTATCATGTGTGAGAATTTCGGCAACGTACACGTTATCGTTGATTTTTTATGAATTTTTATTTTTATTAAATAATGCTTAAAATTCAATAACTCAAGATTGGCACATACTACCACAAAGGTTCTGCCATTGTTTGAAAGAGACTGTCTTAACCTATCATGTGTGCGAATTTCGGCAACGTACACGTTATCGTTGATTTTTTATGAATTTTTATTTATATTAAATAATGCTTAAAATTAAATAACTCAAGATTGGCACATACTACCACAAAGGTTCTGCCATTGTTTGAAAGAGACTGTCTTAACCTATCATGTGTGCGAATTTCGGCAACGTACACGTTATCGTTGATTTTTTATGAATTTTTATTTATATTAAATAATGCTTAAAATTCAATAACTCAAGATTGGCACATACTACCACAAAGGTTCTGCCATTGTTTGAAAGAGACTGTCTTATTCTATCATGTGTGCGACATTCGGCAACGTACACATTATCGTTGATTTTTTATGAATTTTTATTTATTCTAAATAATGCTTAAAATTCAATAACTCAAGATTGGGACATACTACCACAACGGTTCTGCCTTTGTTTGAAAGAGACTGTCTTAACCTATCATGTGTGAGAATTTCGGCAACGTACACGTTATCGTTGATTTTTTATGAATTTTTATTTATATTAAATAATGCTTAAAATTCAATAACTCAAGATTGGCACATACTACCACAAAGGTTCTGCCATTGTTTGAAAGAGACTGTCTTAACCTATTATGTGTGAGAATTTCGGCAACGTACACGTTATCGTTGATTTTTTATGAATTTTTATTTATATTAAATAATGCTTAAAATTCAATAACTCAAGATTGGCACATACTACCACAAAGGTTCTGCCATTTGTTTGAAAGAGACTGTCTTATTCTATCATGTGTGCGACATTCGGCAACGTACACATTATCGTTGATTTTTTATGAATTTTTATTTATTCTAAATAATGCTTAAAATTCAATAACTCAAGATTGGGACATACTACCACAACGGTTCTGCCTTTGTTTGAAAGAGACTGTCTTAACCTATCATGTGTGCGAATTTCGGCAACGTACACGTTATCGTTGATTTTTTATGAATTTTTATTTATATTAAATAATGCTTAAAATTCAATAACTCAAGATTGGCACATACTACCACAAAGTTTCTGCCATTGTTTGAAAGAGACTGTCTTATTCTATCATGTGTGCGACATTCGGCAACGTACACATTATCGTTGATTTTTTATGAATTTTTATTTATTCTAAATAATGCTTAAAATTCAATAACTCAAGATTGGCACATACTACCACAAAGGTTCTGCCATCGTTTGAAAGAGACTGTCTTAACCTATCATGTGTGCGACTTTCGGCAACGTACACGTTATCGTTGATTTTTTTATGAATTTTTATTTATATTAAATAATGCTTAAAATTCAATAACTCAAGATTGGCACATACTACCACAAAGTTTCTGCCATTGTTTGAAAGAGACTGTCTTATTCTATCATGTGTGCGACATTCGGCAACGTACACATTATCGTTGATTTTTTATGAATTTTTATTTATTCTAAATAATGCTTAAAATTCAATAACTCAAGATTGGCACATACTACCACAAAGGTTCTGCCATCGTTTGAAAGAGACTGTCTTAACCTATCATGTGTGCGACTTTCGGCAACGTACACGTTATCGTTGATTTTTTTATGAATTTTTATTTATATTAAATAATGCTTAAAATTCAATAACTCAAGATTGGCACATACTACCACAAAGGTTCTGCCTTTGTTTGAAAGAGACTGTCTTAACCTATCATGTGTGAGAATTTCGGCAACGTACACGTTATCGTTGATTTTTTATGAATTTTTATTTATATTAAATAATGCTTAAAATTCAATAACTCAAGATTGGCACATACTACCACAAAGGTTCTGCCATTGTTTGAAAGAGACTGTCTTAACCTATTATGTGTGCGACTTTCGGCAACGTACACGCTATCGTTGATTTTTTATGAATTTTTATTTATATTAAATAATGCTTAAAATTCAATAACTCAAGATTGGCACATACTACCACAAAGGTTCTGCCATTTGTTTGAAAGAGACTGTCTTATTCTATCATGTGTGCGACATTCGGCAACGTACACATTATCGTTGATTTTTTATGAATTTTTATTTATTCTAAATAATGCTTAAAATTCAATAACTCAAGATTGGGACATACTACCACAACGGTTCTGCCTTTGTTTGAAAGAGACTGTCTTAACCTATCATGTGTGCGAATTTCGGCAACGTACACGTTATCGTTGATTTTTTATGAATTTTTATTTATATTAAATAATGCTTAAAATTCAATAACTCAAGATTGGCACATACTACCACAAAGGTTCTGCCATTGTTTGAAAGAGACTGTCTTATTCTATCATGTGTGCGACATTCGGCAACGTACACATTATCGTTGATTTTTTATGAATTTTTATTTATTCTAAATAATGCTTAAAATTCAATAACTCAAGATTGGCACATACTACCACAAAGGTTCTGCCATCGTTTGAAAGAGACTGTCTTAACCTATCATGTGTGCGACTTTCGGCAACGTACACGTTATCGTTGATTTTTTTATGAATTTTTATTTATATTAAATAATGCTTAAAATTCAATAACTCAAGATTGGCACATACTACCACAAAGGTTCTGCCATTGTTTGAAAGAGACTGTCTTAACCTATCATGTGTGCGAATTTCGGCAACGTACACGTTATCGTTGATTTTTTATGAATTTTTATTTATATTAAATAATGCTTAAAATTCAATAACTCAAGATTGGCACATACTACCACAAAGGTTCTGCCATTGTTTGAAAGAGACTGTCTTAACCTATCATGTGTGCGAATTCCGGCAACGTACACGTTATCGTAGATTTTTTATGAATTTTTATTTATTCTAAATAATGCTTAAAATTCAATAACTCAAGATTGGCACATACTACCACAAAGTTTCTGCCATTGTTTGAAAGAGACTGTCTTATTCTATCATGTGTGCGACATTCGGCAACGTACACATTATCGTTGATTTTTTATGAATTTTTATTTATTCTAAATAATGCTTAAAATTCAATAACTGAAGATTGGCACATACTACCACAAAGGTTCTGCCATCGTTTGAAAGAGACTGTCTTAACCTATCATGTGTGCGACTTTCGGCAACGTACACGTTATCGTTGATTTTTTATGAATTTTTATTTATATTAAATAATGCTTAAAATTCAATAACTCAAGATTGGCACATACTACCACAAAGGTTCTGCCATTGTTTGAAAGAGACTGTCTTAACCTATTATGTGTGCGACTTTCGGCAACGTACACGCTATCGTTGATTTTTTATGAATTTTTATTTATATTAAATAATGCTTAAAATTCAATAACTCAAGATTGGCACATACTACCACAAAGGTTCTGCCATTGTTTGAAAGAGACTGTCTTAACCTATCATGTGTGTGAATTTCGGCAACGTACACATTATCGTTGATTTTTTATGAATTTTTATTTATTCTAAATAATGCTTAAAATTCAATAACTCAAGATTGGCACATACTACCACAAAGGTTCTGCCATCGTTTGAAAGAGACTGTCTTAACCTATCATGTGTGCGACTTTCGGCAACGTACACGTTA
The DNA here is from genome assembly GCF_023375975.1 of Astyanax mexicanus. Lineage (NCBI taxonomy): Eukaryota > Metazoa > Chordata > Actinopteri > Characiformes > Acestrorhamphidae > Astyanax > Astyanax mexicanus. Next base: position 28,365 of record NW_026040059.1, read on the forward strand.
TCGTTGATTTTTTTATGAATTTTTATTTATATTAAATAATGCTTAAAATTCAATAACTCAAGATTGGCACATACTACCACAAAGGTTCTGCCATTGTTTGAAAGAGACTGTCTTAACCTATCATGTGTGCGAATTTCGGCAACGTACACGTTATCGTTGATTTTTTATGAATTTTTATTTATATTAAATAATGCTTAAAATTCAATAACTCAAGATTGGCACATACTACCACAAAGGTTCTGCCATTGTTTGAAAGAGACTGTCTTAACCTATCATGTGTGCGAATTCCGGCAACGTACACGTTATCGTAGATTTTTTATGAATTTTTATTTATTCTAAATAATGCTTAAAATTCAATAACTCAAGATTGGCACATACTACCACAAAGTTTCTGCCATTGTTTGAAAGAGACTGTCTTATTCTATCATGTGTGCGACATTCGGCAACGTACACATTATCGTTGATTTTTTATGAATTTTTATTTATTCTAAATAATGCTTAAAATTCAATAACTGAAGATTGGCACATACTACCACAAAGGTTCTGCCATCGTTTGAAAGAGACTGTCTTAACCTATCATGTGTGCGACTTTCGGCAACGTACACGTTATCGTTGATTTTTTATGAATTTTTATTTATATTAAATAATGCTTAAAATTCAATAACTCAAGATTGGCACATACTACCACAAAGGTTCTGCCATTGTTTGAAAGAGACTGTCTTAACCTATTATGTGTGCGACTTTCGGCAACGTACACGCTATCGTTGATTTTTTATGAATTTTTATTTATATTAAATAATGCTTAAAATTCAATAACTCAAGATTGGCACATACTACCACAAAGGTTCTGCCATTGTTTGAAAGAGACTGTCTTAACCTATCATGTGTGTGAATTTCGGCAACGTACACGTTATCGTTGATTTTTTATGAATTTTTATTTATATTAAATAATGCTTAAAATTCAATAACTCAAGATTGGCACATACTACCACAAAGGTTCTGCCATTGTTTGAAAGAGACTGTCTTAACCTATCATGTGTGCGACTTTCGGCAACGTACACGTTATCGTTGATTTTTTATGAATTTTTATTTATATTAAATAATGCTTAAAATTCAATAACTCAAGATTGGCACATACTACCACAAAGGTTCTGCCATTGTTTGAAAGAGACTGTCTTAACCTATCATGTGTGCGACTTTCAGCAACGTACACGTTATCGTTGATTTTTTATGAATTTTTATTTATATTAAATAATGCTTAAAATTCAATAACTCAAGATTGGCACATACTACCACAAAGGTTCTGCCTTTGTTTGAAAGAGACTGTCTTAACCTATCATGTGTGAGAATTTCGGCAACGTACACGTTATCGTTGATTTTTTATGAATTTTTATTTATATTAAATAATGCTTAAAATTCAATAACTCAAGATTGGCACATACTACCACAAAGGTTCTGCCATTGTTTGAAAGAGACTGTCTTAACCTATTATGTGTGCGACTTTCGGCAACGTACACGCTATCGTTGATTTTTTATGAATTTTTATTTATATTAAATAATGCTTAAAATTCAATAACTCAAGATTGGCACATACTACCACAAAGGTTCTGCCATTTGTTTGAAAGAGACTGTCTTATTCTATCATGTGTGCGACATTCGGCAACGTACACATTATCGTTGATTTTTTATGAATTTTTATTTATTCTAAATAATGCTTAAAATTCAATAACTCAAGATTGGGACATACTACCACAACGGTTCTGCCTTTGTTTGAAAGAGACTGTCTTAACCTATCATGTGTGCGAATTTCGGCAACGTACACGTTATCGTTGATTTTTTATGAATTTTTATTTATATTAAATAATGCTTAAAATTCAATAACTCAAGATTGGCACATACTACCACAAAGGTTCTGCCATTGTTTGAAAGAGACTGTCTTATTCTATCATGTGTGCGACATTCGGCAACGTACACATTATCGTTGATTTTTTATGAATTTTTATTTATTCTAAATAATGCTTAAAATTCAATAACTCAAGATTGGCACATACTACCACAAAGGTTCTGCCATCGTTTGAAAGAGACTGTCTTAACCTATCATGTGTGCGACTTTCGGCAACGTACACGTTATCGTTGATTTTTTTATGAATTTTTATTTATATTAAATAATGCTTAAAATTCAATAACTCAAGATTGGCACATACTACCACAAAGGTTCTGCCATTGTTTGAAAGAGACTGTCTTAACCTATCATGTGTGCGAATTTCGGCAACGTACACGTTATCGTTGATTTTTTATGAATTTTTATTTATATTAAATAATGCTTAAAATTCAATAACTCAAGATTGGCACATACTACCACAAAGGTTCTGCCATTGTTTGAAAGAGACTGTCTTAACCTATCATGTGTGCGAATTCCGGCAACGTACACGTTATCGTAGATTTTTTATGAATTTTTATTTATTCTAAATAATGCTTAAAATTCAATAACTCAAGATTGGCACATACTACCACAAAGTTTCTGCCATTGTTTGAAAGAGACTGTCTTATTCTATCATGTGTGCGACATTCGGCAACGTACACATTATCGTTGATTTTTTATGAATTTTTATTTATTCTAAATAATGCTTAAAATTCAATAACTCAAGATTGGCACATACTACCACAAAGGTTCTGCCATCGTTTGAAAGAGACTGTCTTAACCTATCATGTGTGCGACTTTCGGCAACGTACACGTTATCGTTGATTTTTTTATGAATTTTTATTTATATTAAATAATGCTTAAAATTCAATAACTCAAGATTGGCACATACTACCACAAAGGTTCTGCCTTTGTTTGAAAGAGACTGTCTTAACCTATCATGTGTGAGAATTTCGGCAACGTACACGTTATCGTTGATTTTTTATGAATTTTTATTTATATTAAATAATGCTTAAAATTCAATAACTCAAGATTGGCACATACTACCACAAAGGTTCTGCCATTGTTTGAAAGAGACTGTCTTAACCTATTATGTGTGCGACTTTCGGCAACGTACACGCTATCGTTGATTTTTTATGAATTTTTATTTATATTAAATAATGCTTAAAATTCAATAACTCAAGATTGGCACATACTACCACAAAGGTTCTGCCATTGTTTGAAAGAGACTGTCTTAACCTATCATGTGTGCGAATTTCGGCAACGTACACGTTATCGTAGATTTTTTATGAATTTTTATTTATTCTAAATAATGCTTAAAATTCAATAACTCAAGATTGGCACATAATACCACAAAGGTTCTGCCTTTGTTTGAAAGAGACTGTCTTAACCTATCATGTGTGAGAATTTCGGCAACGTACACGTTATCGTTGATTTTTTATGAATTTTTATTTATATTAAATAATGCTTAAAATTCAATAACTCAAGATTGGCACATACTACCACAAAGGTTCTGCCATTGTTTGAAAGAGACTGTCTTAACCTATTATGTGTGCGACTTTCGGCAACGTACACGCTATCGTTGATTTTTTATGAATTTTTATTTATATTAAATAATGCTTAAAATTCAATAACTCAAGATTGGCACATACTACCACAAAGGTTCTGCCATTGTTTGAAAGAGACTGTCTTAACCTATCATGTGTGTGAATTTCGGCAACGTACACGTTATCGTTGATTTTTTATGAATTTTTATTTATATTAAATAATGCTTAAAATTCAATAACTCAAGATTGGCACATACTACCACAAAGGTTCTGCCATTGTTTGAAAGAGACTGTCTTAACCTATCATGTGTGCGACTTTCGGCAACGTACACGTTATCGTTGATTTTTTATGAATTTTTATTTATATTAAATAATGCTTAAAATTCAATAACTCAAGATTGGCACATACTACCACAAAGGTTCTGCCATTGTTTGAAAGAGACTGTCTTAACCTATCATGTGTGCGACTTTCAGCAACGTACACGTTATCGTTGATTTTTTATGAATTTTTATTTATATTAAATAATGCTTAAAATTCAATAACTCAAGATTGGCACATACTACCACAAAGGTTCTGCCTTTGTTTGAAAGAGACTGTCTTAACCTATCATGTGTGCGAATTTCGGCAACGTACACGTTTTCGTTGATTTTTTATGAATTTTTATTTATATTAAATAATGCTTAAAATTCAATAACTCAAGATTGGCACATACTACCACAAAGTTTCTGCCATTGTTTGAAAGAGACTGTCTTATTCTATCATGTGTGCGACATTCGGCAACGTACACATTATCGTTGATTTTTTATGAATTTTTATTTATTCTAAATAATGCTTAAAATTCAATAACTCAAGATTGGCACATACTACCACAAAGGTTCTGCCATCGTTTGAAAGAGACTGTCTTAACCTATCATGTGTGCGACTTTCGGCAACGTACACGTTATCGTTGATTTTTTTATGAATTTTTATTTATATTAAATAATGCTTAAAATTCAATAACTCAAGATTGGCACATACTACCACAAAGGTTCTGCCATTGTTTGAAAGAGACTGTCTTAACCTATCATGTGTGCGAATTTCGGCAACGTACACGTTATCGTTGATTTTTTATGAATTTTTATTTATATTAAATAATGCTTAAAATTCAATAACTCAAGATTGGCACATACTACCACAAAGGTTCTGCCATTGTTTGAAAGAGACTGTCTTAACCTATCATGTGTGCGAATTTCGGCAACGTACACGTTATCGTTGATTTTTTATGAATTTTTATTTATTCTAAATAATGCTTAAAATTCAATAACTCAAGATTGGCACATACTACCACAAAGGTTCTGCCTTTGTTTGAAAGAGACTGTCTTAACCTATCATGTGTGAGAATTTCGGCAACGTACACGTTATCGTTGATTTTTTATGAATTTTTATTTATATTAAATAATGCTTAAAATTCAATAACTCAAGATTGGCACATACTACCACAAAGGTTCTGCCATTTGTTTGAAAGAGACTGTCTTATTCTATCATGTGTGCGACATTCGGCAACGTACACATTATCGTTGATTTTTTATGAATTTTTATTTATTCTAAATAATGCTTAAAATTCAATAACTCAAGATTGGGACATACTACCACAACGGTTCTGCCTTTGTTTGAAAGAGACTGTCTTAACCTATCATGTGTGCGAATTTCGGCAACGTACACGTTATCGTTGATTTTTTATGAATTTTTATTTATATTAAATAATGCTTAAAATTCAATAACTCAAGATTGGCACATACTACCACAAAGGTTCTGCCATTGTTTGAAAGAGACTGTCTTATTCTATCATGTGTGCGACATTCGGCAACGTACACATTATCGTTGATTTTTTATGAATTTTTATTTATTCTAAATAATGCTTAAAATTCAATAACTCAAGATTGGCACATACTACCACAAAGGTTCTGCCATCGTTTGAAAGAGACTGTCTTAACCTATCATGTGTGCGACTTTCGGCAACGTACACGTTATCGTTGATTTTTTTATGAATTTTTATTTATATTAAATAATGCTTAAAATTCAATAACTCAAGATTGGCACATACTACCACAAAGGTTCTGCCATTGTTTGAAAGAGACTGTCTTAACCTATCATGTGTGCGAATTTCGGCAACGTACACGTTATCGTTGATTTTTTATGAATTTTTATTTATTCTAAATAATGCTTAAAATTCAATAACTCAAGATTGGGACATACTACCACAACGGTAGTTGTGAAAGAGACTGTCTTAACCTATCATGTGTGCGAATTTCGGCAACGTACACGTTATCGTTGATTTTTTATGAATTTTTATTTATATTAAATAATGCTTAAAATTCAATAACTCAAGATTGGCACATACTACCACAAAGGTTCTGCCATTGTTTGAAAGAGACTGTCTTATTCTATCATGTGTGCGACATTCGGCAACGTACACATTATCGTTGATTTTTTATGAATTTTTATTTATTCTAAATAATGCTTAAAATTCAATAACTCAAGATTGGCACATACTACCACAAAGGTTCTGCCATCGTTTGAAAGAGACTGTCTTAACCTATCATGTGTGCGACTTTCGGCAACGTACACGTTATCGTTGATTTTTTTATGAATTTTTATTTATATTAAATAATGCTTAAAATTCAATAACTCAAGATTGGCACATACTACCACAAAGGTTCTGCCATTGTTTGAAAGAGACTGTCTTAACCTATCATGTGTGCGAATTTCGGCAACGTACACGTTATCGTTGATTTTTTATGAATTTTTATTTATATTAAATAATGCTTAAAATTCAATAACTCAAGATTGGCACATACTACCACAAAGGTTCTGCCATTGTTTGAAAGAGACTGTCTTAACCTATCATGTGTGCGAATTTCGGCAACGTACACGTTATCGTTGATTTTTTATGAATTTTTATTTATATTAAATAATGCTTAAAATTCAATAACTCAAGATTGGCACATACTACCACAAAGGTTCTGCCTTTGTTTGAAAGAGACTGTCTTAACCTATCATGTGTGCGACTTTCGGCAACGTACACGCTATCGTTGATTTTTTATGAATTTTTATTTATATTAAATAATGCTTAAAATTCAATAACTCAAGATTGGCACATACTACCACAAAGGTTCTGCCATTGTTTGAAAGAGACTGTCTTAACCTATCATGTGTGCGACTTTCAGCAACGTACACGTTATCGTTGATTTTTTATGAATTTTTATTTATATTAAATAATGCTTAAAATTCAATAACTCAAGATTGGGACATAGTACCACAACGGTTCTGCCTTTGTTTGAAAGAGACTGTCTTAACCTATCATGTGTGCGAATTTCGGCAACGTACACGTTATCGTTGATTTTTTATGAATTTTTATTTATATTAAATAATGCTTAAAATTCAATAACTCAAGATTGGCACATACTACCACAAAGGTTCTGCCATTGTTTGAAAGAGACTGTCTTATTCTATCATTTGTGCGACATTCGGCAACGTGCACATTATCGTTGATTTTTTATGAATTTTTATTTATTCTAAATAATGCTTAAAATTCAATAACTCAAGATTGGGACATACTACCACAAAGGTTCTGCCATTGTTTGAAAGAGACTGTCTTAACCTATCATGTGTGCGAATTTCGGCAACGTACACGTTATCGTTGATTTTTTATGAATTTTTATTTATATTAAATAATGCTTAAAATTCAATAACTCAAGATTGGCACATACTACCACAAAGGTTCTGCCATTGTTTGAAAGAGACTGTCTTATTCTATCATGTGTGCGACATTCGGCAACGTGCACATTATCATTGATTTTTTATGAATTTTTATTTATTCTAAATAATGCTTAAAATTCAATAACTCAAGATTGGGACATACTACCACAACGGTTCTGCCTTTGTTTGAAAGATACTGTCTTAACCTATCATGTGTGCGAATTTCGGCAACGTACACGTTATCGTTGATCTTTTATGAATTTTTATTTATATTAAATAATGCTTAAAATTCAATAACTCAAGATTGGCACATACTACCACAAAGGTTCTGCCATTGTTTGAAAGAGACTGTCTTATTCTATCATGTGTGCGACATTCGGCAACGTGCACATTATCGTTGATTTTTTATGAATTTTTATTTATTCTAAATAATGCTTAAAATTCAATAACTCAAGATTGGGACATACTACCACAACGGTTCTGCCTTTGTTTGAAAGATACTGTCTTAACCTATCATGTGTGCGAATTTCGGCAACGTACACGTTATCGTTGATTTTTTATGAATTTTTATTTATATTAAATAATGCTTAAAATTCAATAACTCAAGATTGGCACATACTACCACAAAGGTTCTGCCATTGTTTGAAAGAGACTGTCTTATTCTATCATGTGTGCGACATTCGGCAACGTACACGCTATCGTTGATTTTTTATGAATTTTTATTTATATTAAATAATGCTTAAAATTCAATAACTCAAGATTGGCACATACTACCACAACGGTTCTGCCTTTGTTTGAAAGAGACTGTCTTAACCTATCATGTGTGCGACTTTCGGCAACGTACACGCTATCGTTGATTTTTTATGAATTTTTATTTATATTAAATAATGCTTAAAATTCAATAACTCAAGATTGCGACATACTACCACAATGGTTCTGCCATCGTTTGAAAGAGACTGTCTTATTCTATCATGTGTGCGACTTTCGGCAACGTACACGTTATCGTTGATTTTTTATGAATTTTTATTTATATTAAATAATGCTTAAAATTCAATAACTCAAGATTGGCACATACTACCACAACGGTTCTGACATTGTTTGAAAGAGACTGTCTTATTCTATCATGTGTGCGACATTCGGCAACGTACACGCTATCGTTTATTTTTTATGAATTTTTATTTATATTAAATAATGCTTAAAATTCAATAACTCAAGATTGGCACATACTACCACAAAGGTTCTGCCATTGTTTGAAAGAGACTGTCTTAACCTATCATGTGTGCGACTTTCGGCAACGTACACGTTATCGTTGATTTTTTATGAATTTTTATTTATATTAAATAATGCTTAAAATTCAATAACTCAAGATTGGCACATACTACCACAAAGGTTCTGCCATTGTTTGAAAGAGACTGTCTTAACCTATCATGTGTGCGACTTTCGGCAACGTACACTTTATCGTTGATTTTTTATGAATTTTTATTTATATTAAATAATGCTTAAAATTCAATAACTCAAGATTGGCACATACTACCACAAAGGTTCTGCCATTGTTTGAAAGAGACTGTCTTAACCTATCATGTGTGCGAATTTCGGCAACGTACACGTTATCGTTGATTTTTTATGAATTTTTATTTATATTAAATAATGCTTAAAATTCAATAACTCAAGATTGGCACATACTACCACAAAGGTTCTGCCATTGTTTGAAAGAGACTGTCTTATTCTATCATGTGTGCGACTTTCGGCAACGTACACGTTATCGTTGATTTTTTATGAATTTTTATTTATATTAAATAATGCTTAAAATTCAATAACTCAAGATTGGCACATACTACCACAAAGGTTCTGCCATTGTTTGAAAGAGACTGTCTTATTCTATCATGTGTGCGACATTCGGCAACGTACACGTTATCGTTGATTTTTTATGAATTTTTATTTATATTAAATAATGCTTAAAATTCAATAACTCAAGATTGCGACATACTACCACAACGGTTCTGCCATCGTTTGAAAGAGACTGTCTAATTCTATCATGTGTGCGACTTTCGGCAACGTACACGTTATCGTTGATTTTTTATGAATTTTTATTTATATTAAATAATGCTTAAAATTCAATAACTCAAGATTGGCACATACTACCACAACGGTTCTGCCATCGTTTGAAAGAGACTGTCTTATTCTATCATGTGTGCGACTTTCGGCAACGTACACGTTATCGTTGATTTTTTATGAATTTTTATTTATATTAAATAATGCTTAAAATTCAATAACTCAAGATTGGCACATACTACCACAAAGGTTCTGCCATCCTTTGAAAGAGACTGTCTTAACCTATCATGTGTGCGACTTTCGGCAACGTACACATTGCCGTTGATTTTTTATGAATTTTTATTTATATTAAATAAAGCTTAAAATTCAATAACTCAAGATTGGCACATACTACCACAACGGTTCTGCCATCGTTTGAAAGAGACTGTCTTAAACTATCATGTGTGCGACTTTTGGCAACGTACACATTATCGTTGATTTTTTATGAATTTTTATTTATATTAAATAATGCTTAAAATTCAATAACTCAAGATTGGGACATACTATCACAACAGTTCTGCCATCGTTTGAAAGAGACTGTCTTAAACTATCACGTGTGCGACTTTTGGCAACGTACACATTATCGTTGATTTTTTATGAATTTTTATTTATTTTAAATAATGCTTAAAATTCAATAACTCAAGATTGGCACATACTAACACAACGGTTCTGCCATCGTTTGAAAGAGACTGTCTTAAGCTATCATGTGTGCGACTTTTGGCAACGTACACATTATCGTTGATTTTTTATGAATTTTTATTTATATTAAATAATGCTTAAAATTCAATAACTCAAGATTGGCACATACTACCACAACGGTTCTGCCATCGTTTGAAAGAGACTGACTTAACCTATCATGTGTGCGACTTTCGGCAACGTACACATTATCGTTGATTTTTTATGAATTTTTATTTATATAAAATAATGCTTAAAATTCAATAACTCAAGATTGGGACATACTACCACAACAGTTCTGCGATCCTTTGAAAGAGACTGTCTTACGCTATCATGTGTGCGACTTTTGGGAACGTACACATTATCGTTGATTTTTTATGAATTTTTATTTATATTAAATAATGCTTAAAATTCAATAACTCAAGATTGGGACATACTATCACAACAGTTCTGCCATCGTTTGAAAGAGACTGTCTTAAACTATCATGTGTGCGACTTTTGGCAACGTACACATTATTGTTGATTTTTTATGAATTTTTATTTATATTAAATAATGCTTAAAATTCAATAACTCAAGATTGGCACATACTACCACAACGGTTCTGCCATCGTTTGAAAGAGACTGTCTTAAGCTATCATGTGTGCGACTTTTGGCAAAGTCCACATTATCGTTGATTTTTTATGAATTTTTATTTATATTAAATAATGCTTAAAATTCAATGACTCAAGATTGGGACATACTATCACAACAGTTCTGCCATCGTTTGAAAGAGACTGTCTTAAACTATCATGTGTGCGACTTTCGGCAACGTACACATTATCGTTGATTTTATATGAATTTTTATTTATATTAAATAATGCTTAAAATTCAATAACTCAAGATTGGCACATACTACCACAACGTTTCTGCCAACGTTTGAAAGAGACTGTCTTAAGCTATCATGTGTGCGACTTTCGGCAACGTACACGTTATCGTTGATTTTTTATGAATTTTTATTTATATTAAATAATGCTTAAAATTCAATAGCTCAAGATTGGCACATACTACCACAACGGTTCTGCCATCGTTTGAAAGAGACTTTCTTAACCTATCATGTGTGCGACTTTCGGCAACGTACACTTTATCGTTGATTTTTTATGAATTTTTATTTATATTAAATAATGCTTAAAATTCAATAACTCAAGATTGGCACATACTACCACAAAGGTTCTGCCATTGTTTGAAAGAGACTGTCTTAACCTATCATGTGTGCGAATTTCGGCAACGTACACGTTATCGTTGATTTTTTATGAATTTTTATTTATATTAAATAATGCTTAAAATTCAATAACTCAAGATTGGCACATACTACCACAAAGGTTCTGCCATTGTTTGAAAGAGACTGTCTTATTCTATCATGTGTGCGACATTCGGCAACGTACACATTATCGTTGATTTTTTATGAATTTTTATTTATTCTAAATAATGCTTAAAATTCAATAACTCAAGATTGGGACATACTACCACAACGGTTCTGCCTTTGTTTGAAAGAGACTGTCTTAACCTATCATGTGTGAGAATTTCGGCAACGTACACGTTATCGTTGATTTTTTATGAATTTTTATTTATATTAAATAATGCTTAAAATTCAATAACTCAAGATTGGCACATACTACCACAAAGGTTCTGCCATTGTTTGAAAGAGACTGTCTTAACCTATTATGTGTGCGACTTTCGGCAACGTACACGTTATCGTTGATTTTTTATGAATTTTTATTTATATTAAATAATGCTTAAAATTCAATAACTCAAGATTGGCACATACTACCACAAAGGTTCTGCCATTGTTTGAAAGAGACTGTCTTATTCTATCATGTGTGCGACATTCGGCAACGTACACGTTATCGTTGATTTTTTATGAATTTTTATTTATATTAAATAATGCTTAAAATTCAATAACTCAAGATTGCGACATACTACCACAACGGTTCTGCCATCGTTTGAAAGAGACTGTCTAATTCTATCATGTGTGCGACTTTCGGCAACGTACACGTTATCGTTGATTTTTTATGAATTTTTATTTATATTAAATAATGCTTAAAATTCAATAACTCAAGATTGGCACATACTACCACAACGGTTCTGCCATCGTTTGAAAGAGACTGTCTTATTCTATCATGTGTGCGACTTTCGGCAACGTACACGTTATCGTTGATTTTTTATGAATTTTTATTTATATTAAATAATGCTTAAAATTCAATAACTCAAGATTGGCACATACTACCACAACGGTTCTGCCATCCTTTGAAAGAGACTGTCTTAACCTATCATGTGTGCGACTTTCGGCAACGTACACATTGCCGTTGATTTTTTATGAATTTTTATTTATATTAAATAATGCTTAAAATTCAATAACTCAAGATTGGGACATACTATCACAACAGTTCTGCCATCGTTTGAAAGAGACTGTCTTAAACTATCATGTGTGCGACTTTTGGCAACGTACACATTATCGTTGATTTTTTATGAATTTTTATTTATTTTAAATAATGCTTAAAATTCAATAACTCAAGATTGGCACATACTAACACAACGGTTCTGCCATCGTTTGAAAGAGACTGTCTTAAGCTATCATGTGTGCGACTTTTGGCAACGTACACATTATCGTTGATTTTTTATGAATTTTTATTTATATTAAATAATGCTTAAAATTCAATAACTCAAGATTGGCACATACTACCACAACGGTTCTGCCATCGTTTGAAAGAGACTGACTTAACCTATCATGTGTGCGACTTTCGGCAACGTACACATTATCGTTGATTTTTTATGAATTTTTATTTATATAAAATAATGCTTAAAATTCAATAACTCAAGATTGGGACATACTACCACAACAGTTCTGCGATCCTTTGAAAGAGACTGTCTTACGCTATCATGTGTGCGACTTTTGGGAACGTACACATTATCGTTGATTTTTTATGAATTTTTATTTATATTAAATAATGCTTAAAATTCAATAACTCAAGATTGGGACATACTATCACAACAGTTCTGCCATCGTTTGAAAGAGACTGTCTTAAACTATCATGTGTGCGACTTTTGGCAACGTACACATTATTGTTGATTTTTTATGAATTTTTATTTATATTAAATAATGCTTAAAATTCAATAACTCAAGATTGGCACATACTACCACAACGGTTCTGCCATCGTTTGAAAGAGACTGTCTTAAGCTATCACGTGTGCGACTTTTGGCAAAGTCCACATTATCGTTGATTTTTTATGAATTTTTATTTATATTAAATAATGCTTAAAATTCAATGACTCAAGATTGGGACATACTATCACAACAGTTCTGCCATCGTTTGAAAGAGACTGTCTTAAACTATCATGTGTGCGACTTTCGGCAACGTACACATTATCGTTGATTTTATATGAATTTTTATTTATATTAAATAATGCTTAAAATTCAATAACTCAAGATTGGCACATACTACCACAACGTTTCTGCCAACGTTTGAAAGAGACTGTCTTAAGCTATCATGTGTGCGACTTTCGGCAACGTACACGTTATCGTTGATTTTTTATGAATTTTTATTTATATTAAATAATGCTTAAAATTCAATAGCTCAAGATTGGCACATACTACCACAACGGTTCTGCCATCGTTTGAAAGAGACTTTCTTAACCTATCATGTGTGCGACTTTCGGCAACGTACACATTATCGTTGATTTTTTATGAATTTTTATTTATATAAAATAATGCTTAAAATTCAATAAGTCAAGATTGGCACATACTACCACAACGGTTCTGCCATCGTTTGAAAGAGACTGTCTTAACCTATCATGTGTGCGACTTTCAGCAACGTACACATTATCGTTGGTTTTATATGAATTTTTATTTATATTAAATAATGCTTAAAATTCAATAACTCAAGATTGGCACATACTACCACAACGGTTCTGCCATCGTTTGAAAGAGGCTGTCTTAAGCTATCAGGTGTGCGACTTTCGGCAACGTACACATTATCGTTGATTTTTTATGAATTTTATTTATATTAAATAATGCTTAAAATTCAATAACTCAAGATTGGCACATACTACCACAACGGTTCTGCCATCGTTTGAAAGAGACTGTCTTAATCTATCATGTGTGCGACTTTCGGCAACGTACACGTTATCGTTGATTTTTTATGAATTTTTATTTATATTAAATAATGCTTAAAATTCAATAAATCAAGATTGGCACATACTACCACAACGGTTCTGCCATCGTTTGAAAGAGACTGTCTTAACCTATCATGTGTGCGACTTTTGGCAACGTACACGTTACCGTTGATTTTTTATGAATTTTTATTTATATTAAATAACACTTAAAATTCAATAACTCAAGATTGGCACATACTACCACAACGGTTCTGCCATCGTTTGAAAGAAGCTGTCTTAAGCTATCATGTGTGTGACTTTCGGCAACGCACACGCTATCGTTGATTTTTTATGAATTTTTATTTATATTAAATAATGCTTAAAATTCAATAACTCAAGATTGGGACATACTACCACAACGGTTCTGCCATCGTTTGAAAGAGACTGTCTTAAGCTATCACGTGTGTGACTTTCGGCAATGTACACGCTATCTTTGATTTTTTATTATTTTTTTTTATATTAAATAATGATTAAAATTAAATTACTCAAGATTGACACACACTACCACAACGGTTCTGCCATCGTTTGAAAGAGATGTGTGCGACTTTCGGCAACCTACACTGTATGGTTGATTTTTTATGAATTTTTATTTATATTAAATAATGCTTAAAATTAAATTACTCAAGATGGGCCACAGTACCACAAAGAGGGGGGGAATTTATATTTATTTATATTAAATAATGCTTAAAATTAAATTACTCAAGATTGGGCCACAGTACCACAAAGAGGGGGGGAACCGGAACATACCATTTCACACAGCAGGGGGGGACCGGAATAAACCATTTCACACGGGGGGTTGTGAAATAACTCAAGATTGGGCCACAGTACCACAAAGTTTCTGGCATCATTTGAAATCTGTCCTTGGCTATCATGTGTGCGAGTTTGGGCAACTTTGACTGTATGGTTGATTTTATATGAATTTTTATTTATTGCAAATAATGCGTTAAATTCAATAACTCACGATTGGCACACACTGCCACAACGTTTCTGCCATCATTTGAAAGAGACTGTCTTAGGCTATCATGTGTGCGACTTTCGGCAACCTACACAACAACATTTTTTATGAATTTTTATTTATATTAAATAATGCTTTAAATTAAATTACTCAAGATTGGCATCACATGTGCGACTTTAGGCAACTTTCACTGTATGGTTGATTTTATATGAATTTTTATTCATTGCAAATAATGCTTTAAATTCAATAACTCAAGATTGAGCCACGGTACCACAACGGTACTAAAAAATCACAGCAAGTAACAAAATATTTAGGTTTGTAGCATGGTATTGTGCATGATATCATATGGCACACCCCCAATTGGAAACTCACCTGGGTTTCTGCAGTTTACAGTGTAAACTCTTCAGTCCAGCAGAGAGCAGCTCCACTCCTGAATCCTGCAGGTCATTGTTACTGAGGTCCAGCTCTATCAGGGAGGAGTTTTCTGATTTCAGAGCAGAGCATTGAGTTTCACAGTGTTTCACTGTGAGATTACAGTCAGCTAGTCTGCAAAGAAAGAGTAAACATAGTACAGTTAAAACAATGGAAGAAAACTCCACATTAATGATCTAATAAGATTTATGGACAAATTACATTACTTGTTCATATTTTTGCGGTCTGCAGGCTTATCATTACAAATGTTACTTAGTAAATCAACAGATACTGGATAATTTCCACTGCCTTTAATGGATTTAATGTTTTCAGCAACTCCATGATTAATGTTTTTAAAAACAAAAAAATATATATTAACCTAGTGTTTCTTTAATTGGTAATATGGTTCATTCACTAACACACCACTAAAAAGAGACTAAATAAATCTGTTCATGCTATCTCTACAATTGACCATTTTAGATATACCAGTCTATAAATTACTAGGTATAAAATAAGCACATTAAAGTCTTTCCACCATAAACTGACAAAGACTAAAAAAAATATATATATAAAATACACCAAATATTTATTTAAGAACTGATGAAACTTCCACTTTTAATTCACTACATATTTTCCCTGAGTTTAATACTTTTACTCCGATACATTTTAACGTCCTACTTCGTTACTCATTACCAGGGACGTCATCAGTCCTTCTTAGGGGCTCAGAAACCACCAAAGATAATCTACGTTGTCTCCGCTGAGCACACACACGCGCACGCCCACACACACTATATTAAACACCTCTTTATTCTACTGTTGTCTGACGGGATGTCCCACTCCACATACGTCCTGTATGTTTCTGCGTGCGTGTGCCCCTTCATTCACACTGGAAAGCGACAACGCGACAGGCCACCATTCATTTCCTATGGCAGGGTGCGATTTGTCGCTGCGACATGTGAGAGGTGACAAGTGAGAGCCGACAATCGACAAAGCGGCAAAGCAACAAGAAGTTGAAATTTTCTCAACTTTATGCAAATGATTTATGATGCAGTGAAGCGACATTCTAACCCAATCTTTGGACCAATCACATACAAGGCGGTCCGAGGTCCTCAGGCTTCTGCTCTCTGAACTTTTGGTTCCTTTTGCTGTGCATTCTGTTGAATGGGGTGGACATCGATCTGCGGGAATGGCAGGTAAATCACAGAAACAACCAAGAATCTAGCAAGCTCAAGAGTTATAGCTGTAAAATTAAAGTGGCCAAGGGATTCCTCATGTTTATACCATACGTTTCATGTATACATGTATATTTCTCAAGCGGGAATCAAATTTACTGGATGGTATAGCTTATATATATAAAATTTTATAATTATATTTATTATTAATCATTTTAGTAATCTTAATTTAGTTAACAAATACATATTTACTAGAAACATTTATTAAACCTTTTTTTTCGTTCCTTTTTTGTGCCTTTTTTCTTGTCAGAGGCTGGATCATGATACACGTGAACGTTGAGCTTGTCACGCCCACAAGGGACAAAATCGGGGAGACACAAGCGACTCGTCACGAACGCAGGGTGTCTGTGTGCGCATGTGTGTGTATATGGCAAGCCAAATAGGTCAGAATTCACCTGGGTCTGACGGCGCATAAAGCATGCGTAATGCTGAAAAAACGCAGACCAAAAACGTTGTATAGTGTGTGGCAGCGCTAGGCGCTAACGTAATTCCTCAGGCCTTTCATATGCAAAACGGACAGAATTTACGTATCCCCTCCTTCTCCAAGCAGTTCAGCCTTCTGACTCTGTCAGGGAACTTGCTCTCCAGTTAAAATAAAAGCCCCAAGTGCTCCAAATGTTTGCTTTGTTGTTAGATGTGCTAAGTTCCTTTATTTCTGGCTAAACTGGGCTTTACAAAATTTTGTCCCTGACAAAAACATAAAAATACGTAATAAAATGTACTTATTTTAATCAACCGTTAAAACGACACATTATGCCGTAACTATGAAATAAATATCTCGTAATTATGAGAAGTTTTATGTGTGTCTATCACAGCACTACAGCATTTCTCCGACTTAATGTCACAGTTAATTGAATTAATAAAATTCTATTTTACACTTGGCTTAATTCACAAGGAAATCTTAGTGTCACTGAGCGGCATTGATGGCATTTTAATAAGCATTTAAACACTGCGAAGGATTTTGAGTCTTGGCGTTTAAACAGCCGTAAAAAAATAAACCAGACCTCTCTGTATAAATCCTAAAGCCAGGCAGACTTTTTGAATGAGCGCTATCCGTTCAGAAGGATGTTAATTAACATTTGCAACACTGCTATAGACCTGTTATTTAATAAAAATGTTTATTAAGAACTGACCTTCCCATCTACTCTAATATAATTAACAATGTCTAAAAATATAAAACATTTTCTGAACAAACAATTTTTTTTGAAATATATAGCCTATAGCAAAACACAAAAAAACAACAAATCAGGCTTTGTACTGTACACTCATTAAACCGAAATAGACCAAGAACAATTCCATAATTTACAATGACTGACTACTCTCTAATATAATAAAATGTTTAAGAATATAAAACACTTTTTCAAAAAATGATTTTTTAACTCAGTTCCGAGCTGCGAGAGACAAGGTGCAGCGCATTTTGCCCAAACAATAAAACATTTTAGTAAAAACAGTGATAATAGTATATTTTAATACCATTGCTTTGGTGTTTAAACTACACTCAATCCGACGATATTTATTACGTTATTTCATATATTTTATATTTTAATATATGTGACCATGGTGATGAGAATTCCCAGCACTTTCCCAGCACTTTCCTCAGGCGGGTCGGTCGGGCTCTGTTTGTTATTGCTATTTTTTATTTTATATAAAGCTATGGCGTGATATACACAATACAGCAGTAACAAATCAAAATGTTTTTCAAAAAAAGTTGCACAAGTTAGAATGTTGTAATCACACAGCTCTGGAACTGCAGTGAGCACACAAACACACACACACATACACACACACACGCCCGCACTCCTGCACTGCACTGCTCCTCATCTCTGATATTTTTTAAATATTCAAATTAAGTTCGAATTCATAAATCCTCACAATCAATTTTACAGTCCAATTTATCATGCATTCTTTATTCCAGCACCTTATGTTGATTTTATCTCCTCTCAAACATACAAGTGTATACCATTATTTTAATTGACAACACTAATATACATATAACTGCATTTTACATTTCTTACATTCATTCATTTATTTACATTTAAATATCCACTATAATAATTAAAAGAAAGGAAAACAAATGCAGTTAATTACAGAATTTTGTTGTGATAAATCAGATCACCCTTTTAATTGATTGACACCACTAATTTTTTTTAAACAACAGGTCTATAGCAGGTTCTAGTGTTGCAATGTTAATTAACATCTTCTGAACAGATTTCGCTCATTCAAACAAAATGTTTTTAAAAAGCTCAGGTTTAATGTTCCACACTAAAAAAAATGTTTTGTTCAAACTGGGCTGGGGCTCACAAAAACAGTTTATGGAGCGGGTCCGGTCGGGCCAGGTCTGGCTGGATTTTTTGGGCTGGATCTAAGCTCTACTGCTGCTTACTCATGCTTTAATGTTACAGTTCATAATCTGTCATTTTGTTTCAGGACTTAAGAAAACTGCCCTGTTTCTGCTGAACCGAGCGCATATACACAGAAAGAGCTCTGGCTACGGGCTGTGTTTGTCCTGCAGTGTGAACTCCTATATCGCAGCATGTAAGTGCAGTGTGAGCTTATGAATCAGAGGCGTATGAGTCTGCCTGACTTTAGGATTTTTACAGAGAGGTCTGGTTTATTTTTTACGGCTGTTTAAAAGCTGAGATTCAAAATCCTTTGCCGTGTTTAAATGCTTATGAAAATGCCATCAATGCCGCTCAGTGACACTAAGATTTCCTTGTGAATTAAGCCAAGTGTAAAATAGAATTTTATTAATTCAATTAAGTGTGGCATTAAGTCTGAGAAATGCTGTAGTGCGGTGGTAGACACACAAAGAACTTCTCATAATTACGAGATGTTTTTATAATAAAGACATATTATGTCGTTTGAACGACATAATAAAAAGATACTTTCTCATAATTACGGCATTATCAGTAAAGCCAGAGCAGTAGATTCTCTGCACTGTCACTGGGATTGATGAAGCTTTAATTTAAGATTTTATGTAAATGTGCTTTCTCTTGTTCTCGTGCTGTTGCTACAGCCAAAGGAATTGTGAGCATCCTTAAGCCTAAACATCTGAAATAATAAACTAAATAACTAAAATAAACTCAGAATTTTGCTTTTCCACATCATTTATCAAAACTGTTTCAGGATCTAAATGAATAATTTTTTTCATTAAAAAAGGAAAATGTTTTTTTGATATGAGATTTGCAAATCTCTGCATTCTAATATAGTTATATTATTTACATCTGCACAGTGACAACTTTTTTAGAATTCGGTTTGCAGTTTAACGTTAATAGTTATACATATTTAGGTAATTTATTGTTTATTTATTTATGTAGATTTTTTAAAATAAGTATTTATTTTAATCCAGTTTGGCAGATGCCAGTTGAGCAAGTAGAACAGCTTGCCATAGTTAGAATGGGAATTCTGACCCTGAAGCAAAAGCAGGCAAGAAGAAGGAAGACATAGGTAAAAAAAAAAAATTAGACATAGGTTATAAATATGCCATAATGTTATAAATGAAAATTATTTTAAAATGAAACGTTATTTTAGATATCTAAACATTAGCTAATTACAAAAATTCTAGATAATGCAAACAGTTTATCAACATGTTACACTATTAAGAACTTTTAAGTAAGTAGGGTAAATAATTTATTAATTTTATGAAACACCTTGGTCGTGTTTTTAAAAGCCACAGCTAATTATTTTATATAAAATCACTTTAATATGAGTAAACTTTAATAACACACCTTGTTTGAACAAATAGAAAATATATAATAATAACTAATTACTCTAATAGTTGACAAGAAATAGGGTGATTTTCACAAGCTCCTGACATTTTAGTCATCCCAGTGTTATATTACTCTATCCCAGGCTTGGCATTAGACATGGTGGCAGTAGGTTCCAGCATATCTGTTTCTTAAGAGTCCTAATCTATTGCCAGCGCTTCTCTACTGAGACTACATACACTATGTGTACATTTGCACATCAGCAGCAGCAATGGTTGCAACTTGGAAGTCCATGAATGTAGAATTCATTAGAAAGGGATACATAAATAATAAACACATTCACATTATATACATTTAGATACTCACAGAGCCTTTCTGCAGTTGTTCACAGCTGGAAGCAGTTTCATTTAAATGTTCTCTGATGTGCAGTGTTTCTTCAGGTCTAACTCATCCAGCACCTCCTCTGAGATCTGCAGCATGTAGCACAGAGCTGAACACTCTGCTATATACAGTTTATTTTCTGAGCGTTTCTATGATTTTAGGAACTCCTGAATCTTTCTGGATAAATGCTGGTCTTTTACTTCAGTCAGACAGAGGGACAGGTTAACAGATCTGTCATTAGGAAGATATTCATTTTCCATTGATTCTTTGATGTGCTGCACTGTTCTGTTGATGCTCTCTGAGCTGCTCTCTGTGTGGATCAGGAGCCCCTGTAGGATCTTCTGACCGGACTCCAGTGAGATGCCCAGCAGGAAACGGAGGAACAGATCCAGGTGTCCATTCTGGCTCTTTAAGACTTTATCCACTGCTACACACAGGAGCTTATCCAGTGGAACATTTTCAGTCCACCTAATGAACCAAGGATTAAAAACTTCCAGTGCCTTATTGTTCTTGATCAAGTAGCAGTGAAACACATAGAGAGCAGCCTGGAACTCCTGAAAGCTCAGATGAACAAAGCTGTAGACCTTCCTCTGATAAAGCACACATTCCTCCCTAAAAATCTCAGTGCAGATCCCAGAATACACTGAGGCCTCTGTGAGATCAATACCGCTCTCTCTCTCAGGTCCCCTTCATAGAACATCACGTTCCACATCATCAGCTGTTTAAAAGCCAGTTTAGCCAGTTTCAGAAGCACAGTTCTGTTGGATTCCAGCAGTTTCTCTGGATCCCTATCATAGCTTTCCCCATACTTCTCATTATTTATGCTGGTCTGAGTGATCAGGAAGTGGCAGTACATTTCAGTCAGAGTTTTAGGGATTTCTGTATCACTCTGTGTCAGGATTTGCTGAAGCACAGTGGCTGAGATCCAGCAGAAGATGGTAATGTGGCACATGATGCGGAGGCTCCTCGCTGTCTTAATGTGGGACATGATTTTCTGGGCTTGGTCTTGGTCACTGATCTTCTTCCTGAAGTACTCCTCCTTCTGTGGATCATTAAACCCCTGAATTTCTGTCACACGGCTGATGTATCAAGAAGGAATCTGATTGGCTGCTGCTGGACGGGAGATGATCCAGATGTGAGCAAAGGGCAGCAGCTCTCCTTTAAGAAGGTTTGTAATCAACACATCAACTGATGATGTCATGGTTATGTCAGACACTTTCTCACACTCCACAAAGTTCAGTGGAATTCTGCTTTCATCCAGTCCATCAAGGATGAACACAACTCTGCATGTATCGTAGATCTTAGGGACCAGATATTTGAGATCAGGGTTGAAAGCACACAGAAGTGTATGAAGACTGTACTGATCTTCTTTAATCAGGTTCAGCTCTCGGAGTGGGAACACAAACATGAAATCTACATCCTGATTGGCTTTTCCTTCAGCCCAGTCCAGAATTAACTTCTGCACAGAGACAGTTTTCCCAATTCCAGCAATTCCTTTAGTCAGAACAGTTCTGATCTTCTTTAGTCTTTCATCTTCTTGTCTTTTGATCTATCTGAGACCACTATCCGCCATGTTCTCATTTTCAGGTTCTCCTTTAGGATCTTCTACAGGTTTAAAGATATCTGAGCAGTTGATTGGAGTGTCCTGTAAGTATCTGCTGGATTTTTTCTCCATCTGTAGAGCCTCATGTTCTTTATTCACTACTTCACTCTCTCCCTCTATGATGTAGAGCTGAGTGTAAATACTGTTCAGGAGGGTTCTATTCTCTGGTGTTTTGATTCCCTCTTATAAGCTCTTGTATCTGTTCTTCATGCTGGTTTTATGTTTCTGTAAGACACTCTGCAGAACATCATCCACTAGTTGATAGGAATCCTGATTTATAGACTCCTCTATGTCTGGATGTAAAACAGGAAGTGTTGTAGATCTCTTTCTGCAGCAGGGACAAATAAAGTCTTCTGACAGAGCAGTTCTGTTCCCACACTCCACACCTGGACTGATCCTGGACAAGACCACTCCTCCCACTGTTAAGAAAGATGAAATGTCTAAATATCAAATATATGAAGAAAAGGTTTTCAGAGCGTGTTAATGTTCCAGTCTCACACTCTATAAAGTTTACAAATTAATTAATTTATATTTTAAATTCATAGAATACATCAATAAAACGTGTCATTCTCATCTGTTACTGGATCATACATTTCCCTGATTTTCTCTTAAACTCCTAAATCGTTCTATTGGTGTAAAAAATGCACGTAAAGTAAATGGTGCAGAAACTAAGAAATTTAAAGTTTAAGAAATATAATCTTAATCAAAAGAAAAAAAGTAGGACTTAGGCCATTAACTATGTTAAGGTTTTGTAAACGCTGATGTATATGTTTATTATCATTATACATTCTCAATTTTACTGTCAATTTGAATTTAATTAACCCCCATATACTTTTTTCTTTTATGTTTTTTGATTGAAATATAATTATTACAATTTTAATAAAAAAAAATGAATTAATAAAAGTACTATAATACAGGACAAATCCAAAAAGAGGTAATCAAAAAAAGAGAGTCAGGATGAAGGTATGCCTGACAATTTATTCATTCTGACCAGGGCTAAATGAATAATCTTATTTTTATGGTTATCATGTTATGAGTTTTCATGGTAGATCGATTCCTTGGAAGCATGATATGTGTAGGTTGTCATAATAAACTAGGTATAAATTATCACAAGACATGTGTCAAACACTGAGTTGCCACTCTTCCTAAACACAAACCTGGATGCTGGAGGTTCTCCTTTATTACTGAAGGTAAGAGGTTGAATAATTGAGTTGTTACTCTTCATAGACACATAGCTGGGTTCTGGAGGTTCTCCTTTATTACTGAAGGTGAAAGGTTGAATCACTGAGTTGTTACTCTTCATAGACGCATAAGCTGGGTTCTGGAGGTTCGGCTGTGGGTTTCTGCAGTCTGTAAATGAGATCAAATAAAAACATGCTTTATAAACAGATAAGAAAACTGCAGAGTCATCATAAATAAAGCAGTCTCAAGCAGATAAATATTACGTTACAACATTTTTTTATCAATGGCAATAAATTCAGCATGGTCGCACATCTGGTTTGACAGTGATTAGCAAAGTTTATCTCCTTTTTTTTATTAACATGTCTTCAATAAAACCATGCAAACATGTACATTTTTGTGTGGTATTAGTTTAAGCAGACTGTGTTTGTCTATTGTTGTGACTTAGCTGAAGATCAGAACACATTAAATGCCAATGTATGCAGAAATACAAGTAATCCCAAAGGGTTCACATAATTTTCTTGCAACTGTGTATATACTCAGTGGGATCATGCACCTACTTTTTTTACTCACCTGTTAACCTGTACTCATGTGATGTGAAAATAAAGCTGATCTGAATCATGATTAATAATTAAATTACATATATTATAATACTTTCTGCAGCACATGATCTCACAAAGACTCTTCAGATGGTGAAGGAGAATTCTGAATGATCACGAGATCTTCCAGGATCAGAGACTCATTAGTGGAGCTGGTGTTCAGGACTGATGTTCAGTTACTCACTATGGGACAGGGGGTTCTCCTCCAGATGTGGAGAGATGAGACTCCATCGTAGAGGAGCTTCAGCTGAACACCAGAGATGCTGTTCTCTGTGAACAGATTAGATATTATAATATCAACAGTGTGATAAATACATTAATTACTAGTGGAACTACTGAAATAGTCATTTACCACAAGGAAATTCGATTATTATGTTTTTATTTATTGAAGATAAAGGAGCAGAGTTAGAAACACTCCTCTAAAGAAGTGTGGAGCCTTATTGAGGGGAGTTTCTGCCCTCTGTTTTTGTAAACATGAGGAATGAATATGCACGTTCTGGCCCGAGCCCCACCCGACGACCCAATTAAAACCCGACTTTTTTTTATTAAGTACAGTGTTAAAACTGAGTTTTTTTTTTGGGGGGGGCGTCTGTTTAAATGAGCAAAATCTGTTCAGAATGATGTTGAAGAAGATTGTATTAAGAACAGATTTCCAAAAGATTAAAACACCAACAATGTGAAATATGATCCACAAAAATTATGTCGGAATGACCTTCCTCTAATCTAATATAATTTAACATGGTTTAAGAATATAAAATACTTTCTTAACAAACAAACATTTAGCAAATAGCCTGTCCAAAAACACAAAAAAATGGCTATGCCCTGCACACTTATTGAACCAAACTAACAATCATTTAAAATTAATAATTAATTTATTTATAATTAATTAATAATTATTATAATTTCTAAAAATATAATTAACGATGTTTAAGAATATAAAATGCTTTCTGAACAAACAATTTTTTTTATTTTAAGCATATAGCCTTATTTTATAGCCTTTAAGCTTATAGCACTCTGCGCTTAACACACTCTGCAAAGTCGACACACGTGTTGTTTCTATCAACAACTAACTTGAATTAGCTCCATACCTCTGACTGTCCTTCGCATTGGACCAAATTTAGCTCACCTTACGTAATGTTTCTCCTCACTTCAGAGGGCTCCATTTTGTTGGCTATTTAGCTACACACAGTAGTTTACCAGCCGTAACTATAAAATAAAATATACTTGCGCACAGTAACTATTAGTTACTAGCTATATTTTTTCTGACATTTATATGGATTTATATTTATGCTTTCTACACTGACTTACTCCTAGATTAACATAGCAGATGTTTTGCCGTTTGAGAATTAGACAGATATACCTGATGCTTGTTCTCACTCATTCTCTCTCACATTGTGAAAGTACAATTTAGTGACAGTGCCACAATAATAAGATAAAAAGATGAAAGGACAATTTAAAAAAATAGAACATTTATTTAAAACAATAAACTTAGGTTCCTTACTGTATTAAATCTTTTTGCAACAATAATGAATGGCTAATTTTTAGCATGGTTAACTAATCCTGAATTCATTTCTAAAAGGAAAACAATGTTAAAACTGGAAAACACTCATCAATGTTACACAGCCACAAGCTCAAGTGTGGAACGTTAGATATAATTATGTACAAAAAATTATGCTTCTTAACTGTACCGCGGAGCTTTTTAACTGTACCGCGGAGTTCCCCTACTCTCGCGCGGAGCTTTTTAATTGTACCGCGGAGTTCACCTTCTGTCGCGCGGAGCTTTTTAACTGTACCGCGGAGTTCACCTACTCTCGCGCGGAGCTTTTTAACTGTACCGCGGAGTTCACCTACTCTCGCGCGGAGCTTTTTAACTGTACCGCGGAGTTCACCTACTCTCGCGCGGAGCTTTTTAACTGTACCGTGGAGTTCACCTACTCTCGCGCGGAGCTTTTTAACTGTACCGCGGAGTTCACCTACTCTCGCGCGGAGCTTTTTAACTGTACCGCGGAGTTCACCTACTCTCGCGCGGAGCTTTTTAACTGTACCGCGGAGTTCACCTACTCTCGCGCGGAGCTTTTTAACTGTACCGCGGAGTTCACCTACTCTCGCGCGGAGCTTTTTAACTGTACCGCGGAGTTCACCTACTCTCGCGCGGAGCTTTTTAACTGTACCGCGGAGTTCACCTACTCTCGCGCGGAGCTTTTTAACTGTACCGCGGAGTTCACCTTCTGTCGCGCGGAGCTTTTTAACTGTACCGCGGAGTTCGCCTTCTGTCGCGCAGAGCTTTTTAACTGTACCGCGGAGTTCACCTACTCTCGCGCGGAACTTTTTAACTGTACCGCGGAGTTCACCTACTCTCGCGCGGAGCTTTTTAACTGTACCGCGGAGCTCACCTCCTATCACGCGTCACCTTTTTTTTTTTTTTCTCCTGGCAGTTGTTTCTCCCGGCTGTGGACAGGAACCAGTGGAGCTTGTAGTTCTTTGGGCTAGACATAACTGCTCTAGGGTGATACCCACTTTTACTTCACTTGGTTTTCTTTCAAAGCAAGTCACAGGAGTCCAGGGTGAGTTCCCAAGCACTTCTTTCATTTATTAGCAGTTCTAAGCACTCAAACATAAATGTAGGTAGCATTCAGAGAACAGAGGGCAGAGCCGTGGATGTTAACTAGCCTAACACGAGGCGGAAAGAGAAAGAGAGAGTCGCGAATCACGAATCTAACATTGAACGATTCTGAATCGATTCTCATTAAAAAAATAAATAAATAAATTTGGGTGAAGCTACTGTCGCAGTGAACTCCGCGATACAGTTAAAAAGCTTTCACCACTAAGCAAACACTGGTAATTTACGCTGCTAGTAAATAAACAAGAGTGTTACTGACCAAAATAAACGCTTTAAGATATAAGTTATGCGTAAATATGTATAAGACAATAACGTTACCTGACAAAATCTGTTTAAATGACGTTAACAAACATCACTGTGACAACGCTAGTCACAGTTTCACTGCAGCAAAGGACGAGGACATGAATCACTTAAATAACCAGCCTGTACTGATTTCTGCCCCCAATAACCCTTTCAATAACCTCCAATAGCCTTTAATAGTCTTCAGTAGCCTTCAACAGTCTTACCTTGCAGCCGTGGTGTGTCCATTGAACTCCGTAGTTATAAACATCATGAGGTTAGCAGCGCGCTAACTGACCTGTTTATAATGTGACTCCGTGACTCCGTGACGGCTGCTCTAAACTGCTGCTGTTATCTGGTTGGGCTGAAAGATGAAGTGTAGAGAGCTGTATTATCCAGTTAGTGGGGTTAAAACCTTTATTTTCTACTTTGATTAATTTAAGAAAAGCTGAGCCCTGTAGCCCGTGGCTGGGCTGTAGCTCTGTGACTGGTGTAAAGACAGGGGCTTGTGCTGCTGCAGCTAGTGGTTAGTGCAGCTAGTGCAGCTAGTGGTTGGATGATGAACTGCAGCTTCCTGTGAGCGAGCAGCTTCTCCGGCCATCCACACACAGTCTGATAAACTGCTTAACCTGTAGGGGGAGCCCACGAGCACAAAATCTCAATCCTACCTAGTGGAGCTTTAAAGACTTACAAGTTGTAAATACTAAGTCAATGTTTTAATTAAGTACATCACCAATACAAAATTAGCACAACAAGAAAGTATACTTTATGGAAGTATACTGAAATACAGATTAAATAGGTAAAAATGTAAGTATACAGAGAAAAAGTATACTTTATTTATTCCACATATAACTTTCATATGTGGTCCTAAATCAGATACGTATTTGATCCACAGACATGCAACATGAATGTAACAATAGTATAACAATATACTAATATGGCAATAGTGTTATAGTAATATATAATAACAACAATAATAATAATAATAATAATAATAATAATAATAATAATAATAATAACAATAGTGTACTTATTATTACTAACTGTATCCGGACTAATTAAAGTATACTTTTCCTCCTTATATTTTACATTTTTACCTACTTAATCTGTATTTCAGTATACTATAAAAACGTATACTTTATTTGGCTGTGCTAATTTTGTACTGGTGATGTACTTAAATAAAAATATATATTTAGTATTATTTTATAAAACTGTATAAAAAATGTTATAATAAAACTATACTTTTATAAAACAATTAATCGGAGCCTATATTTTTGCAAAAAACAACAACTGTACTTCAATGAAATTTGCTAACAAAACTGTGCTAATTAACATTGTATGTGTTGATACTACATTCATAACTATTTAGATGTTAAAATTATACTTTTAATATGATTTTAATGACCAGCTGGGCAGCTCACCCAAATATTCTTAAATTCTATTAAACAGTGTCAAAAATAACATATGACTAGTATATTCAGTATCAAACAAATAGTAATTAAGCACAAAATAGTTGTTCTAAAGTACACAACTTAAGTACAGACTTATTTCAGCTAAATTTAAGTATACTTTTTTTCTACACTGGAATAAAGCAGGATTTAGTTTCTTTTGTAATTGTTCCTTAATTTGACCACAAGGTGGCAGTGTTGGCACGTCTAAAGCCTTCACAGGAAACTGCGTGGCCTTCATCCCAAGCTATAGAATAGAATACAGTACAGAAAAATGCATTCAAACCGACCAGTCATTGGCAATAAAATCATGAATAGCTTATTCCGCTGAATTGGTGCCATTTCTGTCTCCAGGAAAATACATGTATAAATGTGCACACAAAATAACTTTAAAATACATTTTGTTATTAGGCATAGTATCTTCTAAATTAATTAAAATTAATTTAGAATATTAAAAACTATTTAGAGCATTTGTTACTTGTCCTCCACTCTCTAACTATAAACTTTACCATGAAATTGAATTATTAAATCAGAGATTTTTTTTGCATTGTTATGTGACTCCCATATATTCTTTAAAAATATATATTTTTCATAATAAATCCAGAATATTTAGGTTAAAATACACATTTTAGTTGTGTTCCTGGGCTTTCACTCCAGTACATGTTTTGAATAGTTAAATATATGTGTTACAGATCCAGAGTTGAAAAAAGATTTAAAAAAAAAACAGCTCTGGAAAAAAATGAAGAGAGCACTTCAGTTTCTGAATCAGTTTCTCTGATTTTGCTATTTATAGGTTTATGTTCGAATTAAATTAACATTGTTGTTTGATTCTATAATTTGTCACATATAAGAGGGCTAGAAATTTAAAAAATAGAGTAGTTAGAGCTCATCTTCCAAAGGAAAACATATCAAACAGTCTTACAGGAAAAAATCCAGTTGGTAATTTTAAGTGTGGTAATTGTGTGAATTGTCAATATACTAAGAACGAAAAGCATTTTCCTCATCCAATACACAAATGTTTGGCTAATATAAAAGGCTTTATTACATGTGAAACTAAAAATGGTATGTATATGATCCAATGTCCATGTGGAAAAGTATATGTGTATATGTTTGATTATATTCCAGAGGTTTTCAATTCAGTAAAATCAAAGAAACTCATCATTTTAAGGTGCTCTCTTATTTTTTTCCCCAGAGCTGTATGTGAACATTTGAAAGTAGTCAAATAAATATCACCTCAATATATAAACAAATGCCAGCAGATAACTGCCCCTTGTATTCGATTGCAGATAATATGATCCCAATATATAGTTTTTGTTTTGTCTGCTTAGCTAAATTCACAACTTAATGTGTAGAACATTTGTATAATGCATACTTAATTAATTTTTTCTGACTTAATCCTTTCTTTTAGTAAACTTTACTTCATTTATTTTTACTGAATCAATCCTTTCTTTTAGTAAACTTTACTTCATTTATTTTTTTCTGAATCAATCCTTTCTTTTAGTAAACTTTAGTTCATTTATTTTTACTGAATCAATCCTTGCTTTTAGTAAACTTTACTTCATTTATTTTTACTGAAACGATTCTTTCTTTTAGTAAACTTTACTTAATTAATTTTTTCTGAATCAATCCTTTCTTTTAGTAAACTTTACTTAATTTCCGCATACAGTTTTACTTAATTACAATTACTTAATTTTTACAATATTACTCAAATAATTTATGATACATAATATATTATAATTCCTGATAACTCAAAGATTTAATTTGTAAACAGACCAAGTATCACTGTCTCAACACATGAAATTATAATATATTATGGATGGCATGTTATATGCATTACATGCCATCCATAATATATTATAATTTCAGGAATTATACATTTTTTTATGTATCATAAATTGTTTAAGTAATATTGTATAAATTAGGTAATTGTAATTAGTTAATATTGTATGCAGAAATTAGGTAAAGTTTACTAAAAGAACGGATTGATTCAGTAAAAATAAATTAAGTAAAGTTTACTAAAAGAAAGGATTGATTCGGTAAAAATAAATTAAGTAAACTTTACTAAAAGAAAGGATTGATTCAGTAAAAATAAATTAAGTAAAGTTTACTAAAAGAAAGAATTGACTTAAGTTCAGTTCACTTATTTACTCTGTGTAACATTTAAGTCTCGAAACCGAGTTGAAGGTACTTAAATTTATCTAAAATGAAATTTAATTAAAAAAAAGCAAATGCAGAAAGTTGCAAAACTTTTTTAAAAGTAAATTTATCTCATAATTTTCTTTTTCAGTGTGGATCATTGCAGGATGACCTCAAGCTAATGTTTTATCAGAGCGTCCCGTTCTACTGGCAGTGCTTCAGTACAGAGACAGTGACTGTGTACAACTGACTGCTGGTGTATCTGCAGGAAAAGACAGAACGAAGGCATAAAGCCGTCCCAAAACACTGAAGTATAAAATGAAATTTATTCATGTTAGTTAGCGAAAAGTTGGAGTGTGAAACAAAAAAATAAAATTCTATACACTAGTATAACAGATATTAGTGTATAAACATCCTCAATAAACACTACTATACACTAAAATAGGAGACATTAGTCTATAATAAAAACACTCAATAAACACTCCTATTGTCACCCTAAAAGAGGATAGAGACAGGATGCAATTGCAGGTAGGCTTTATTCCACAAAGAGTTAGCAAGAAATGGTTACAGGCAAGGGTCGATAGATCAGGCAAACAGGAATATCACAGGCGTAAATCAAATGACGTGCTCAATAGGCAAGCAAAGGTCGATAACAAACTAGACAGATAGATAGATAGAAGTAACGCTCAGAACTTAGGCTGTGTCGGCAACTAAGACTTCGCAACGGAAGCACTGTGTGAGTCTCTTAAATACAAAGTGAAATTGCATACAGCTTGAGTGGGTGGGCCGGTGATCAGAACTCAGGCGACGTCGCACGCTGCTGTGATTGGAAGGGAGGAACCTCGGGGCTGACAGTACCCCCCTCTCCAGGAGCTGCCCTGACAGCGGGACGCCGCCGGCCCGGGGGACGACCCTGAGGACGCGGCGCAGGACGATCCGGGCGCCTGGCATGAAAGTCAGCAATCAAGCCAGGGTCCAGCACGTCTGCAGCAGGAACCCAACACCTGTCCTCCGGGCCGAACCCCTCCCAGTCCACCAGATACTGAAGACGGCCCCCACGAAGACGGAAATCCAGCGAGGAGTGGACAGCATAAGTAGACCCCCCTTCGCCATCTAGGGGTTCTGGGGGATTCCCCACTGGGACCACCTCCGCCAGTGGACCAGGAATCACCGGCCTGAGAAGGGAGACATGAAATGAGGGTGAGATTCTGTATGAACTAGGTAACAACAGTTTGTAAGTAACATCATTAATTTTCTTAATTATCTTAAAAGGACCAACAAAACGGGGACTCAACTTTCGACAAGGCAGTTGCAGGTTCAGGTCTCGAGTGGATAGCCACACTCTCTCTCCAGGATGGTACACAGGAGTGTCGCTCCGATGACGATCCGCCTGGCCTTTGTGACGGGCCTGTGTTTGATCCAGTCTGACATGCGCCGACTCCCACACCTCCTGTCCCAGCCTCCTCCTGTCCCAGGTTCCATGGGTACAATGGCGGCTGAAAACCCAACACGCACTGAAAGGGTGATAGGTTAGTGGAGGTGCTTCTCAGAGAATTTTGGGTATACTCTGCCCATGGGAGGAACCTGGCCCAATGCATAGGTTGGTCATGGCAATAGCTTCTAAGGAAGCGACCCAGTTCTTGATTCAGACGCTCTGTTTGTCCATTGGATTCGGGATGGCAACCAGAGGAAAGACTAACAGTTACCCCCAGTCTCTCCATAAAAGCCCTCCAAACTCTGGAGGTGAACTGTGGTCCTCTGTCCGAGACAATGTCTTCTGGAATGCCAAAATAATGGAAAACATGGTTAAACACAGTCTCTGCTACTTGAAAAGCACTGGGCAACTTAGGGAAGGGTATAAATCTGCAGGATTTGGAAAATCGATCCACAACCACTAGGATGGTAGTGAACCCCTCTGAGGAGGGTAAATCTGTGACAAAGTCAAGTGATAAGTGGGACCAAGGCCGAGAAGGAATGGGCAGTGGGACCAGTTTACCTGCAGGGGCATGTTTAGGGGTCTTTGAAATGGTACAGATGGTACAGGACTTGACATACCTCTCCACATCCTTGATCATGGAGGGCCACCAATACTTAGCTTGGAGGAGTTGATTGGTGCGTTGTATACCCGGATGACCGGTACCTACAGAAGTGTGAGCCCACAGCAACAGGTCATGGCGAAAATCCTCAGGTACATAAAGTTTCTCAGGTGGACATGACACTGGTACTGAAATTTCATTCAAAGCATTGCGAATGTCTTCATCTACCTGCCAGTGAATAGGGGCTATAAAAACTGTGTCAGGGACAATCGGTTCTGGGTGCTGTGGAACCTCACTGCTACAGAAAACCCTGGATAAGGAGTCAGCTTTGATGTTTTTGGAGCCAGGCCGATAGGTGATGTGGAAATCAAACCGGGTAAAAAATAGTGCCCACCTGGCTTGTCTCGGGTTCAGTCTTTTGGCCGTGCGAATATATTCCAAGTTCTTGTGGTCCGTGAAGACAACAAAGGGCAGTTTGGCTCCCTCCAGCCAGTGTCGCCACTCCTCCAGTGCCATTTTAACAGCCAGCAGTTCTCGATTTTCAATGTCTTAATTTCGCTCTGCCTCCGACAGCTTCCTAGAAAAGAAGGCACAAGGATACAGTTTAGGGGGTGTACCTTGTCTTTGGGAGAGGACTGCTCCAACACCGACCTCTGAAGCATCCACTTCAACCACAAATTGCAACTCTGGATTGGGGTGTTTGAGGATAGGAGCCGAGGTGAACCTGTTCTTTAAGTTTTGAAATGATTGTTCTGTGTCCTTGTTCCATCTCAGCTTCTTCTCTCCACCTCTCAGGGCTGAGGTGAGTGGGGCAGCAAGCACACTGAACCCACGAATTAACCTCCTATAAAAGTTGGCAAATCCTAGAAATCGTTGCAAATCCTTGATGGTGCGTGGTGTGGGCCAGGACAGGACGGCAGCAATCTTGGTTGGGTCCATCTCAATCCCCTCCTTACTAAGGATGTATCCCAAAAAGGCAACTGAGGATTGATGAAAAAGACATTTCTTGGCTTTGACATAAAGTTGATGTTGCAGAAGCCTTCTGAGCACTTCGCTCACATGTTGCACATGCTCTACAATGTTCCGGGAGTAGACCAAAATGTTGTCTATAAAAACTATTACAAAGCGTCCTAGCATGTCTCTGAGCACAGCATTTACCATGGCTTGGAAAACAGAAGGAGAGATAGATAGGCCATAAGGCATTACCAAGTACTCAAAGTGCCCAGTAGTAGTGCTGAAGGCGATTTTCCATTCATCACCTCTTCTTATACGAATCAGGTTGTAGGCACTCCTTAGATCCAATTTAGTGAAGATACTAGCTCCTCGCATCTGTTCTAGTGCAGCAGGAATCAAAGGGAGTGGATATGTATACTTCACCAATGCTGCATTTAACTGACGATAATCTATACAAGGCCTCAATCCCCCATCTTTTTTCTTTACAAAAAAGAAACCAGAAGAGGCCGGGGAAGTGGAAGGTCTGATGAAGCCCTGTTTGAGTGCTTCGTCAATATACTCCTCCATGGCAGCAGTTTCTGGTCGTGACAATGAATAAACTTTGGCTTTGGGTAGGGATACTCCTGTTTTAAGCTCTAAAGCACAGTCACACTCACGGTTTGGGGGTAGATTGGTGGCTTTTTTCTTGCTGAAGACCTCCTCTAAATCACTGTATTCCTTGGGGATATGTGGTGTGTGAGCTGAAACAGGGCTTTCAATAGTGGTGGAGGCTGCTGTAAGCTTAATACAGGTGGATTGACAGGCAGAGGACCAGGAGGTAAGTTCATGTTCATTCCAGGAGATGGCAGGATTGTGCTTCTCCAACCACGGAAGACCCAGTATGATCTTATGAGTAGGTGAGCTGGTGATTAACATGAGCAAAAGTTCCTGATGAACAGCTCCAACCGTGAGTCTAATGGGTTCTGTGATGTGACTTACGGTGCCCTTTCCTACTGGTCGTGAATCTATGGCCTGGATGTGAAGTGGAAGGTTAAGGGGTAATATGTGTAATTTTAGTTGGCGAGCAAATTCTTCATCTATGAAGTTTCCCGCCGCTCCGGAGTCGAGGAGTGCTGTGGAAACAAAAGAATTCTGGCAGTGAACTGTTACAGGAACCGTAAATGCTTTTAAAGAGAGCGTGTGTGGAGGA
This sequence comes from Astyanax mexicanus, assembly GCF_023375975.1. Lineage (NCBI taxonomy): Eukaryota > Metazoa > Chordata > Actinopteri > Characiformes > Acestrorhamphidae > Astyanax > Astyanax mexicanus. The sequence continues at coordinate 63,256 of NW_026040059.1, forward strand.
ACACTTACCCCGCGCTGGATAGTAAGAGCTGAGCGGGGTAACTCTCAGTTTGGACGGGACACACAATCCTTGACTAAATGTCCAGCCTCTCCACAGTACAGACATAACCCATTAACACGTCGTCTAGTCCTCTCCTGATTAGAGAGACGTGTGGTGCTAAGCTGCATAGGTTCCGGAAAGTGGTCATTGTGGACAAACATGGGGTTTCGCCGCTCTCTCAACAAATTATCCATGCGAATGGCCAAGCTTATAGTTTGGTCCAGAGATAAGCTGTCGTCCCGGCAAGCCAGTTCCTTTTTAATGTCTTCAGTGAGACCTAGTCTAAAGGCTGTGGTGAATGCAGACTCATTCCAACCACTGGAAGCAGCTATGGTGCGAAATTGTAAGGCATATTCAGCCGCAGTGCGAGACCCCTGTTTCATAGTCAATAGTTTCTCACCACCCTCTCTGCTATCAGGAGGATGATCAAATACAGAACGAAATAGCTCTACAAAACGATCATAATTTTGAGTGACATCACCTCCACTCTCCCAAACAGCTGTAGCCCATTCAAGCGCTTTCCCTTTAAGCTTTAAGCAGAGGAGGGAGCTTGTGACGTACCAGGTGACGAGGTGATGTTGAGGGCAGAGAGGGCGGAAGTGAGGCTTCGAAGGTCGATAACAAACTAGACAGATAGATAGAAGTAACGCTCAGAACTTGTGTCGGCAACTAAGACTTCGCAACGGAAGCACTGTGTGAGTCTCTTAAATACAAAGTGAAATTGCATACAGCTTGAGTGGGTGGGCCGGTGATCAGAACTCAGGCGACATCGCACGCTGCTGTGATTGGAAGGGAGGAACCTCAGGGCGGACACCTATACACTAGAATAGAATATATTAGTATATAAACATCCTCAATAAACACTCCTATACACTAGAAAAGAAGATATTAGTCTATACACATCCTCAATAAACACTCCTATACACTGGAATAGGAGATATTAGTCTATAAACACCCTCAATAAACACTCCTATACACTAGAATAGGAAATATTAGTCTATAAACACCCTCAATAAACACTCCTATACACTAGAATAATAGGAGGTATTAGTCTAAAACATTCTCAATAAACACTTCTATACGCTAGAATAGGAGATATTAGGCTATAAACACCTTCAATATACACTTCTATACACTAGAATATGAGATATTAGTCTATAAACACCCTCAATAAACACTTCTATACACTAGAATAGGAGATATTAGTCTATAAACACCTTCAATAAACACTTCTATACACTAGAATAGGAGATATTAGTCTATAAACACCTTCAATAAACACTTCTATACACTAGAATGAGATATTAGTCTATAAACACCCTCAAAAAAACTCCTATACACTAGAGAAGGAGATATTAGTCTATAAACACCATTAATAAACACTCCAATACAGTAGAATAGGAGATATTAGTCTATAAACACCCTCAATAAACACTCCTATACAGTAGAATAGGAGATATTAGTCTATAAACACCCTCAATAAACACTCCTATACATTAGAATATGAAATATTAGTCTATAAACTCCCTCAATAAACACTGCTATACACTAGAATATGAGATATTAGTCTATAAACACCCTTAATAAACACTCCTATACACTAGAATAGGAGATATTAGTTTATAAACCCCCTTAATAAACACCCCTATACACTAGAATAGGAGATATTCGTTTATAAACCCCCTTAATAAACACTCCTATACACTAGAATAGAAGATATCAGTCTATAAACGGTAACACTTTACTTGGATGGTCATTTTTGACACTAAAGTTAGTGTAAACTAACTATCTTTAGTGTCAAAAATGGACCATCCAAGTAAAGTGTTACCGAACATTTATTTACAGTTCATTCAATGTATTTTTGCCTCTGTGATAAGACCAATATAACTGCTCATCACCAGCAGTGTATTACTGGTACCAGGGCTCCCTCCACATAATAAACACTGATTACTTTAATGTCGTTTTTTGTAGTAAGATTTCTTGTAATTAGTTCGCATTTTATCGTTTAAATTAAGTATCATTTTAATTACCCACATCTAGATGCATGTTTAACGTTTGATTAAATTAAACCATAGCATGTATACATGCTATGGTTTAACATGCAACTGCTTCATCAGCTGTTGTAAAAGAGGTGGTGTCTGATGTCACATGTATCAGAGAAGATATATGTGACATCAGACACCACCTCTTTTACAACTGCTGATGAAGCAGCATTATCAAGCAGAATCACATCGACTCAGCTCCGATACATCAGCTCACAGATGCCTGTGCTGACCTGGAAAGTGATGTGGAGAAACAGCGCCATCTACCCACCAAGAGAGTGCATAACCGAATGTGCTCTCTCTCGGACTCCGGCTGCTGATGGCGAGCTGCATGACTGGGGTTCAAACCAACGATCTCCTGATCATAACAGCAGTGCCTTACACTACTGGGCCATTTTATCTGTGTTTTCTTTTCCTGGACTCTTTACAGAATAAAACAAATACGTATCAGTGTTGCTGTGTTGCTTTAAGCTCTGTCTCTGTGTTTAAATTACCTGTTAAGAACTTACTGGAACTATTGGAGCTCCACCTGGATGATGTGAACAAATGAGAGCACAGAACATCTGCGAGTGACTGACAATGGCCCTGCCCACCAGTCTTCTCCACCAATGACTGTGTACAAGAACATAAAGGCAGCGTCTCTACTGTTCATTTCTCAGGGAAAGAGTGAGGGAGGGGTGAGTTTAGAGAGAGTTTAGAGACGCAGTTTAAGAGAAAGTGAAATAAGGTGTATCAGGTGATCAGGAGAGAAGATCTACAGAGGTTCGGATTATCTCGGTAAATTCATTACATTACATTACATTACATTTCATTTGGCAGACGCTTTTGTCCAAAGCCACTTACAATAATGAAGTACAAAAGTAATAGGAATTTAGATAACCCATTTTTAGATAGGGCTTAAAGGAGGTCGAAGGGAAATAAAGGGATAGAGAAGTGAAGGAGGGGAAGAAGGAAATGGGGTTAGAAGTAGTTAGTGTGTTAGAGGTGTTAGGAGAGTAAGTGCTCTTTGAAGAGCTCTGTCTTCAGGAATCTCTTAAAGATAGCGAGAGATTCTCCTGATCTGGTAGTGGAAGGTAGTTTGTTCCACCATTGGGGAACTCTGTATGAGAACAGTCTGGATTGCTTTGTGTGAGTGTTTGGCAAAGCGAGGCGACGTTCATTGGAGGAGCGCAGCGGCCGGGAGGTAGCGTAAGCCTTCAGGAGTGAGTGCAGGTAGGAAGGAGCCTGTTCTGTCATCACCTTGTAGGCGATTGTAAGAGTTTTAAATTTGATGCGAGCATCAACTGGTAGCCAGTGGAGCTCAATGAGCAGCGGGGTGACATGCGCCCGTTTTGGTTGGTTGAAGACCAGACGTGCTGCTGCATTCTAGATCATTTGGAGTGGTTTTACTACGCAGGCCGGGAGGCCAGTTAGCAGGGCATTGCAGTAGTCGAGGCGTGAGATGACGACTGCTTGTACCAGGAGTTGGGTGGCCTGTTGCGTCAGAAACTGTCTAATTTTCCTGATGTTATAAAGCGCGAAGCGGTAGGATCGAGCAACCGAGGCCACATGGTGCGTGAAGGAGAGAACTAAAAATTCAGAACTAAGGAGAATGTAGAAGATGGACCTGCAGCTTAAAGTAAGAAGATGTTGTGAGTGTTCCTCAGATACAGAACCGTTCTTTCAGCTCAGCTCAGGGTCGGATTACACCTGAAGAACCTGGATCAGATCTGGAGAGAGTCAGATGGAGAAGAGTGGATTTGTGTAAACAGAGTGTAAATATACTGTAATGTTACAAACTACAGCTCAAATAGGAATACATATACATGTTTAATAAATAGGATCATGTAGTTCAGATTGCCGGAGTTTCCGGAATTGCGTCATTACAGGTGTACTGCGGTAAAGGTACAGGTGTGTTGATGTGCAGTAGCGATGTTTGATCAACAGAGGGCAGAAACTCCCCTCAAACTCTGCTGTTGTATAAGCGTGTTTTTGTGCAGTAGCGCTGCTTGACCGGCAGAGGGCAGAAACTCCCCTCAATAAAGCTCCACTCTTCTTTAGAGGAGTGTTTCTAACTCTGCTCCTTTTTTTCAATAAATAAAAACATAATAATTACATTTTCTTATGTTAAATGATTATATTTCAGTAATGTTATAATATTAATGAATATTTTTATAACACTGTTGATATTATAATAACTGATTTATTCACAGGGAACAGCATCTCTGGTGTTCAGCTGAAGCTCCTCCACGATGGAGTCTCATCTCTCCACATCTGGAGGAGAACCCCCTGTCCCACAGTGAGTAACTGAACATCAGTCCTGAACACCAGCTCCACTTATGAGTCTCTGATCCTCGAAGATCTTGTGATAATCCAAAATTCTCCTTCACCATCTGAAGAGTCTTTGTGAAATCATGTGCTGCAGAAAGCATTATATTTAAAATGTAATTAAATTATTTTGCACAATTCAGATCAGCTTTATTGTCACATCAAATGAGTACAGGTGAACAGGTGAGTGAAAAACGTGGGCGCATGATCCCCACGTTGTGTTGTGAAATTTACAGTAAATAACAGGCAGTAATTGACAAGTAACTTACTGTGAAATAAAATCACAGTAACTAACTGGCAGCATTTAAACAGTATTTTACTGTGAACCAAAATCCAATCACAGTAACTAACTGGCTGAAACTTAACAGTTAGTTACTGTAAAAACAAAAATCAATGTTAAAAAAAAGACACAGCAGAGACACGGCAAACTTTTTAACATTTTTTTCCCTCAGTATGTGAAAAACAACAGTTTAATCTAATTGTTTTGCCAGACAAACTCTGAAGTCCCTTCAGAAAGTAACGACGAATGAAGTATATGAAGAATATGAATGGGTTTATATATGATGTTTTCCGCTTTACAGTTCTTCCAGTTTTCTGGCTTTTCTTGAACTTTTAGCTGCACTTGCTGGAGTCAGGATTCATTCTGACAAGAATCCAAACCGAAATGAAAATGAAAGTTAATATACAGAATCACCAAACTGGTTTGTTAAACACAGGATATTAATAAGAGGCTCTCAGGGCAAGTCAAAGTTTTTTATAGAAAAATAAAACTCTTAATTGAAAAATACAGGACAAACACAGAACATTTAAGAGCAATTTTTAAAGTTAAACAGGCAAGTCTGGCAAACATTTAAATCTAATTAAAATTTAGGTTAGCTTAGTTTTTTTTTTTTTTGCAACTTGCTTTTTCATCTAGCAGTCTTATTCTGATTTCAATACTTTGACTACTGTGACATAAAAAATATCATTAGATTTATATTTTAGTTAGTCAAGAGACAGCATTATGCAATATGATACTTACATGGAATTGTGGCTTTAGTGCTGCTCCACTTTTCAAACTTCTTCTTCTTCTTCTTCTTCTTCTTCAGGTTGTAGGTAGGTTGAATCCAACATGAATCTAAATTATTGTCCATTAGTGGATTATTACAGTGTATTACTGTGATTTTCTATAGTAGTAGGATTATTACTCTGAATTTCTACAGTAATAGGATTATTACTGTGATTTTATCATTTTCCAGTTAATTACTGTGGTTTTGGCTGCATTCAGAGTATAATACTGTAAACGTATTTACAGTAGTTAATTGTGCAGGAACACAGTATACTACTGTGGATTTCACAGCATTTTTGACAGTGTATATACAAATATATTGAATGTAAAATAGAATAGAATATAAATATACACTTAACATATTTACTTACATATTAATGTACACTATGAATTATTGGTCAGAATCGCGTCTATTATTAGCTTCTACATACTTTTCCAGTTTATAGATCATTTTCTGCAAACAGATCTGTGCCCTGTTTTTTTTTCTTTTATTTGTTTGTTGATGAATAGACTGAAGCTATAATATAAAAGTATGTAAGTGTGCTACATATATAAAACATAAAACATTTTTAAACAAAGTTGATGTTTGTTCGATCATATCAGTGGGCTTTGCTTAAGTGACAAAACTCAAAAATAACAAAACTGACAAATGAAAAAGTTGATTTAATCACCAAAAAAAGAAAAAAATAATAAACTTTTTGACTATGTTCACTGACAACCAGAGTGATGTCACTTCAGATCTGTGACCATGCTGACTGTATTAAAACAAACAAAAACGTCAAGAAATGCCTAATAATGCTTGTTGGCTCGTCAAAACTTGACAATAAAAGGAACAAAGAAGAGGGTATATATAGGCTGGGAATAATGTAAAATTAATGAATAATCAGGTTACTGAGACTAAGTAAGTGTCATTTGATGATTTTGGCAAAATTTGTCCTTAATGTCATTTTTTCCCTTCACACTACTTTTACTTAGTACTTAGTAGTTTTGGAATCAGTACTTTTACACATTTACTTGAATAAAAGTTTCATTTTATCTCTTTTACAGACTACAGACATCCACAGCAGAACCTTCAGAACCAGGCAGTGTGTCTGTGCAGAGCAACATGTCAATGTCAAATCCTTATAACTTCAGTAAAGAAGAAGATCCTTCAGAGTCTAGCTGTGTGTCTATAAAGAGTAACAAGTCACTGGTCAATCCTTATGACTTCAGTAAAAAAGAAGATCCTCCAGAGTCTAGCTGTGTGTCTATGAAGAGTAACAAGTCACTGGTCAATCCTTATGACTTCAGTAAAGAAGAAGATCCTCCAGAGTCTAGCTGTGTGTCTATGAAGAGGAACAAGTCACTGGTCAATCCTTATGACTTCAGTAAAGAAGAAGATCCTCCAGAGTCTAGCTGTGTGTCTATGAAGAGTAACAAGTCACTGGTCAATCCTTATGACTTCAGTAAAGAAGAAGATCCTCCAGAGTCTAGCTGTGTGTCTATGAAGAGTAACAAGTCACTGGTCAATCCTTATGACTTCAGTAAAGAAGAAGATCCTCCAGAGTCTAGCTGTGTGTCTATGAAGAGTAACAAGTCACTGGTCAATCCTTGTAACTTCAGAAATAAAGAGCCCAGCTGTGTGTTTGTGAAGAGCGACAACGCAGTTTTTGAACCTCCTGACTTGAGTACTGGAGAACCTGGTATTAATCCAAGGTGAGACACAAACTTGTATGACCACCATCAGACTGAAATGTATTTAGGTTTACTTCTTATTACAGCAGATAAAAGAGAGCATTCTGTTTACCATTAACATGAGTGATAATCCATATCACAGTGTGTGTAAGTCAGAATTGTATGATGTGGGTAAAAAGTGAGCTCTTGGATAACACTGTTGGATCTTTTGATAACGATATGAAACAATCAATTATACCTGGTTCATTACGACAACCTACATATATCATGCTTCCAATGAATATGTTTATCATAAAAATAAAAATATTTAATCAGCAATTACACACTTAATATAGTTAATGGCATCAGTCCCACCTTTTCTCCTTTGATTAAGATTATTATTTCTTTAATTGAATTAACTTTACACAAAATATTACATTGATAGAAAGATTTTCAGGACTGGGCAGTAGTCAGATACATGCACATTAAAAATAAAAGAGGCTTTATTACTGCAAACATCTAACAAATATCTACATTAGTAACAGCAAGAATGAAATGCTAAAGAGCAACATAACAAACAGATACAGAACCAGTCAACTGAGAAATAAGGGCTAGACATAGTGTTGCCAAATCCTCAGTAAGGAAAGTAGCTATTGGCTGTCCTAAAAGTCGCTAGAAGTCGCTAAATGACATCATCACCTAATTTGCATAATACATGTTTTTGAAGCTGTAAAGGATTAACATTGTGAGGGAGAAAAAAGTGAGTAAAAACACTCTAAATATGTTAGAAATGTTAAAAATGAACTTTAACAAATGAACAACTTCTGTTGCTTTTTAAATTTCATTAACCACGTTTTTATTTATTTATTTAAGTTTTCTTAAGTTTTCTTTATTTTTAAACCAGTTATAGACAAATTGTTCAATGGTTCAATAGATATTTAGCTTTTTACAAAGAGTCAGATACTGTGGAAGAGGTGAGTGACAGGCTATGTGGTGAATGAGGTGAGTGACTGAGACTGAGGGAGTTAAATTCAGTGATTTCTTTTCATGTCACACTGAAGACACATATATATTTATATCCTATATTTATATTGTAAATAGGGGGCAGGGGCAGTCAGTGCTGGCTGTGGGCACACGCGGTTTATTTACAGTGTGTTCGTGGAGCGGAGAAGGTATGTTCTGACTGTGAGAGACTGCACTGTGAGTGTTGTGGGCGGGGCTCATGGCACACGCTGCTCGCTGCGAACAGTGACTGAAGAGCATGTGTGTTCATCTCAGAGTCGCCAAAAGTCTCCAAAAGTCGCTTTTTTACAAAAAAAGTCACTAAAGGGTCTTAAAAGTTACTAAATATAGCGACAAAGTCACTAAGTTGGCAACACTGGCTAGACAAAAATCTAAGTCAAAAACAGAAGAAGAAAGTCAAAACCAATCAAAAACAAAAAAAAAGCTTAGTAATGTTAGAAGGTTAGCCCAAACTTGGCAATTAACTTAATAAAGGAGATTATATATAGGCAGGAAACAGGTGAAAACAACCAATATTCAGGTGCCTGAGACCAAGTGAGTGTCATGTGATCATGATCAGGAGTCATGTGGGTGTCAGAAGAATTATGAAAAATGAAGTCCGGATCAGCTTTGAAGACAGAGGGTAGCATAATAAAGATTTAGGAGTTTAAGAGACAAGAAGGTAAATGTTTGATCCAGTAGTGGATGAAAATAATATACGTTTTTTTTAATGTATTCTGTCATTTTAAAAGAGAAATTAATCAATTAATTATTAAAAGTAATTAATTTAGAATTAATATTAATTTATCTCCACACTATAACAGATTAATAAAATATAATACATGTAAAATATAATAGCAGTGACATAAAACACAAATAGCTAGTCTATTTTAAGGCTACTAAACAAACAATGTGTTTACTTTATTCTGAAAAACAGTATTTTCACTGTTCTGCATTTCAAGTCAAAAGCCTTTGTATTAAATGTTTCTACTTTGCATAGTTTATATGTTACTTTATAGAGTGTGATACTGGAAAATTAGTGAGTTCTGAAAACCTTATCTTCATATATTTGACATTTAGACATTTCATCTTTCTTAACAGGGGGAGGAGTGGTCTGATCCAGGATCAGTACAGTTGTGGAGTGTGTGAGCAGCTTCTGACAGATCCAGTCTCGATCACCTGTGAACACAGTTTCTGCAGACGGTGTATCAACAGCTTCTGGAACAGAACTGCTCTGTCAGGAGACTTTATCTGTCCCTGTTGCAGAAAGAGATCTAGAACACGTCCTGCTCTACATCCACACATAGAGGAGTCTATAAATCAGGATTCCTACCAACCAGTGGATGATGTTCTGCAGAGAATATTACAGAAACACAAAACCAGCATGAAGAACAAATACGAGAGCTTATATGAAGTAATCAAAACACCACAGAATAGAACCCTCCTGAACAGGATTTACACTCAGCTCTACATCATAGAGGGAGAGAGTGAAGGAGTGAATGAAGAACATGAGGTTCTACAGATGGAGAGAAAAAAAGGAGATACTTACAGAACACTCCAATTAACTGCTCAGATATTTTTAAACCTGTAGAAGATCCTGAAGAAAAAACTAAGGACAAGAACATTAGAGCTGCAATGGATAGTGGCCTCAGAAAAAGCAAAAGTATAGAAGATAAAGAGATCCGAACTGTTCTGACTAAAGGAATTGCTGGAATTGGGAAAACTGTCTCTGTGCAGAAGTTCATTCTGGACTGGGCTGAAGGAAAGGCCAATCATGACGTAGATTTCATGTTTGTGCTTCGGTTCCGAGAGCTGAACCTGATTATCAGTTGATCAGTACAGTCTTCATACACTTCTGTGTGCCTTCCACCCTGATCTCAAAGATCTGGACCCTAAGATCTATGATACATGCAGAGTTGTGTTCATCTTTGATGGACTGGATGAAAGTAGAATTCCACTGAACTTTGAGGAGTGTGAGAAAGTATCTGACATAACCATGACATCATCATTTGCTGTGTTGATTACAAACCTTCTCAAAGGAGAGCTGCTGCCCTCTGCTCACGTCTGGATAACCTCCCGCCCAGCAGCAGCCAATCAGATTCCTTCTTGGTACATCAGCCGTGTGACAGAAATTCAGGGGTTTAATGAGCCACAGAAGGAGGAGTACTTCAGGAAGAGGATCAGTGACCAAGACCAAGCCCAGAAAATCATCTCCCACATTAAGGCAGCGAGGAGCCTCCACATCATGTGCCACATCCCCGTCTTCTGCTGGATCTCAGCCACTATGCTTCAGCGAATCCCGAGACAGAGTGATACAGAAATCCCTAAAACTCATAAAAATGCTTATAGTAATCCAGAGGAATTGCTGGAATCCAACAGAACTGTGCTTCTGAAACTGGCTAAACTGGCTTTTAATCAGCTCATGAAGGGGAACGTGATGTTCTATGAAGAGGACCTGAGAGAGAGCGGTATTGATCTCACAGAGGCCTCAGTGTATTCTGGGATCTGCACTGAGATCTTTAGGGAGGAATGTGTGCTTTATCAGAGGAAGGTCTACAGCTTTGTTCATCTGAGCTTTCAGGAGTTTCTGGCTGCTCTCTATGTGTTTCACTGCTACTTGATCAAGAAAATGAAGGAGCTGGAAGTTTTTAATCCTTGGTTCAGTAGATGGACTGAAAAAGATCCACTGGATAAGCTCCTGTGTGTAGCATTGGACAAAACCTTAAAGAGCCAGAATGGACACCTGGATCTTTTCCTCCATTTCCTGCTCTCACTGTAGTCCAATCAGAAGATCCTACAGGGGCTCCTGATCCACACAGAGAGCAGCTCAGAGAGCATCAAGAAAACAGTGCAGCACATCAAAAAGAAAATAGAAGATGAAAAGCTTCCTAATGGCAGGCCTGTTGACCTGTTCCTCTGTCTGACTGAAGTGAATGACCAGCATTTATCCAGAAAGATTCTGGAGTTCCTTAAATCAGAGAAATCAGAGAAACGTTCAGAAAATATACTGTCTGCTGCAGAGTGTTCAGCTCTGTGCTGCATGCTGCAGATCTCAGAGGAGGTGCTGGATGAATTAGACCTGAAGAAATACAGCAGATCAGAAAGAGCTTACATAAAACTGATTCCAGCTGTAAACAACCGCAGAAAGGCTCTGTGAGTATCAAAATTGATATAATGTGTTTAGTGTGTATACCCTTTCTAATGGATGCTACATTTATCTGTTTAAGTGGCAACCACTGCTGATGCAGATGTGCAAATATGCACACAGTGTATCTATTTCCTGTAGAGATTAATTATATGTCTGCAGGACACAAAACATATGGGAAAAAAATGTAATTTCTGGTTAATTTTATCCATAAATCTTATTAGAATATTCATGTGAAGCTTTTCTTCATTGTTTGACCTGTACTATGTTTCTTCTTATTTTGCAGACTAGCAGACTGTAGTCTCACCATAGTACACTGTGAAACTCTCTGCTCTGCTCTGAAATCAGAAAACTCCTTCCTGATAGAGCTGGACCTCAAAAAAAAAACCTGCAGGATTCAGGAGTGGAGCTGCTCTCAGCTGGACTGAAAGGTTCACACTGTAAACTGCAGACACTCAGGTGAGCTTTCCTGTCAATTAGGGGTGTGCCATAGAATACCATACACAGTATCATCTTTATTTGAAACAACATTTTTTTTTGTTATTTGTTGTGAAGCTTTAAGAGTTTTTTTTTGGATAATTAGTTCAACACTTCTAAACTTTGTTTCTACTGAATTTTTTAAAATGTTTATGTGAAATCTACATTTTTAAAATAAATATAGTGTTTTGTCATATTTCCAAGAATACCGTTTCCTACCTCTGCTGTCAAAACATTAATAAAAGAGGGGGAAAAGTTAAATGCTGTAACAGTTTACTCTAAACTCAAAATAACATTGTAATTTTACAACTGTCCTGTAATTGTTACGGTTACATGTAATTTTATAATATTTTATAAAACCCTTATTATGTGTTTTCTAGCACGGCACATTTTGTTGTCGTTCAGGAGAGAGAAATCTGCTGTATGGTTGCATAAAGGCACATATTAAACAAAGCCAAATGATGAGCAAATGCCAGTACATTTGTCATAAATGCAAATGCTAAATTCTTCAGTACAAATCTTCCATTCAGATGTTCTCTTTTGTATGTATTGTAGGATGTGTTCACTCCAGTGTTTTGTTATTAACCTCAGAATGATGTTACTTTTTTAAGCTGTTTGATATATGTGTATGATGTATTTACATTATTAAGGACCAAACAATATAAAGGGCCAAGAAGAGCCATTTCAGCTCCGTCAAGTTACAGGAACTGTTGGGGGAGTAGGGGTGGACAGCACTAATTAATATAACAAAAAACTTAGTTTTATAGTTTAAGCCCTTATCATTCTCTGAAAATAGCCTCTTTTATTGTAATATTTGTTTAACTTTGGCAGACTGCCATTCTGTCATCTTGGTGAAAAGACGTGTGAAACTTTGGGATCAGTTGAAAAACTCCTCCCTGAAAGATCTGGACCTCAGTAACAATGATCTGCAGGACTTAGGAGTGGAGCTGCTCTCTGCTGGACTAAAGAGTTCACACTGTAAACTGCAGACACTTGGGTCAGTGTTTCAGTTAATTTCTTTGTGAATGTTAAATATTAAACTCTAGCATTAAATCTTAAAACTAATTATTAAAGAATTAAGAAATCAAATATAAACATAGTTAACACATCCCATGCACACCTTAAAAACTGCTGATATGAGATATGCATTTCTTTGATATATTTTCTACACTCTCTAACTCTGTATTGTAATGATGATGTTAAACATAATTTTTGCTATTGAATTTCAAATTAAATTATTTTACTGATAGAATGTTAAAATTTTCATTCAGATTTTGTCTTGTAATAACAATACTTTTTGTTTTTCTCTGCAGATTAATATATGGTTGTATGATCACAGAAGAAGGCTGTGTTTCTCTGGCTACTGCACTGAATTCAAACCCCTCCCACCGGAAAGAACTGGATCTGACCTACAACCATCCAGGAGATTCAGGAGTAAAGCTGCTCTCTGCTAGACTGCAGGATCCACACTGCACACTCAACACACTCAGGTATGGACAAATCATAGGTGCATGTGTATGTGTGTGTGTGTTGATTGCTTTTTTCAGTAAATATGCAAAATTTTTAATTTACACCCTGCAACCTATTTTAGAGGGCTTTTAATACACAAAAAAAATAATTAATTCATTAGAAAGAAACGTGAAATATAAGAAGTGAATTTCTCTTTTTCATTATACTAGTATAATTAGTATATGAATAAAGTTCATAATATAAACATTGTAAAATTAGTGACCTGGTTTGGAATCTGAAAATATTGCATTACATTATGTTACTCTATGTGTAATTACATTTCTGAATTTAACAGAATTACAAAAAAACTTTACTGTAGTGATAACTGTTTCAGTAACTACATCAGCATAACTGTACAGTGGGCAGTTATTGGAATGTTGAAAAAAACAGCATATTATCATAGCTTTGGACACATTTTTAGTATTTAAATGTATGGCATGTATTCTGCGCTTCTACAATTGTATGGAAAACTTCAAGCACCTTTGCTGTGTAGATATTATTGTACTTTTATAGATGATACTTATAAATGTTTCTTCTCTTTATAAAATGTCAAAAGCCTATTTAATATGAATATTTAAAACAGAATATTTAATATGGCACCTCATGGCAAAGAACTCTCCTCTCTGAGGATGTGACAAATTTGGTGTCAGTTTGTTTGACATGAACTGGTGCTGTGTATCACCAACTTAATTTGGTTCTCATTATAGATACATAACTTGTCTATTTACTTGTTTGTGCTTATTTTATACAACTTTTATCATTACTACATTCTGTTTGTGTTGTGTGTCTAGGGTGGAACATGGAGGGAAAATCAGAATCAAACCAAAGAAATCAAAGAAATGTAAGTACACACACACACTCTACATACATACAAAAATACTCACATACACTCTCTATCTCTCTGTATCTCTTGAGTGTGTGTAATGTGTGTTCTTGTGTTTTAGATGGCTGTGATTTTACACTGGATCCAAACACAGTACACCCTAGTCTAGGGTGACCTAGTGAGGACACCCTAGTTAGGACAACAGGACGGTGATGAGAGGAGAGAAGCTGCAGTCGTATCCTGATCATCCAGAGAGATTTGATAAGTGGGAGCAGGTTCTGAGTAGAGAGAGTGTTACTGGGCGCTGTTACTGGGAGGCTGAGTGGAGCGGCAGAGGAGTTTTTGTATCTGTAAGTTATAAAACCATCAGCAGGACAGGAGAAGAATCAAACTGTCGGTTTGGAGGAAATATAAACTCCTGGTGTCTGAGCTGCTCTGATTACAGTTACTCTGTTCATCACAATCTGAACTACACTAAACTCCGCCCTCCTCCCTCTGGCTGTAGGAAAATAGGAGTGTATGTGGACTGTCCTGCCGGCATTCTGTCCTTCTACGGCGTCTCCTCTAATACACACACACTTATACACATTCAGCACCACCTTTACTCAGCCCCTCTATGCATGATTCACTATTCATGAAGACTCCTCAGTGTCTGTGTGTGAGATAGATTAACCTTCCCTCTGTTTGTGAGCGTGAGTATGAGAGAGTATGAGTAAGTAGGACTGTAAGTGTGAGTATGAGTATAGTGATGTCAGGGCCCTGGTCATATCACCACCTACTCAAAACACTTGAGAACATAAAACACAGACATTGATAAGATTGACATAGTACTTACCTGGTTCCTGAAGGAATGGCAGCGCACGAGCCACCAAGGTTCTTAAGGACTTGGTAGAGAACAAGGGTCTGAAAAAAAGAGGAAAACAATGTAAAAACATCTGAACATTGCATAATATACTTTCCTAAAAGTCCAAAGTGTTGCATGCATGTATTCTATTATGTAAATAATTTAAAATAACTCTTGCCCACCTGCTTGCAATGTAATTATCTAATGGTTTAATATGGGGTGAGCTATTTGAGTATTTAAGAGCAGGTGGGCACGCTAAAGGGGGTTTCTCTAGATTAAGCATGACTTTATGCCGATAGGAAATTGTTGGATTGGGAGCACTTTGAGCAAGTTGCTCAAGTGTCGAGAAGGTGGTAGCTACAGTGCCACTGTAGCAGATAGCTTGGAAAACAATTCTTCCTCTCTCTGTCTATTTTGCCTTTGTCTTCCTCACAGAGTTGAGGAATGCCAAGTAATTTCCCTTCATCTCAATGTGAAGAACTTCAAAAAAGTAACCGATCAATGGCCAATCCAGTTTACAGCCCATTTTTCTGGGCCAGGTTTAAAACTAACCATAGTATTAACACTCTATGTCAGCAATTGAGTTTTTCAAAACAACAATCATAAAAGCATTATGGATAGAATGTTTACTTCTCTTCCACCCAATTGAGACTAGATAAGACTCCATAAAAGCACCATAAAATTTACACACACACACAAACCCTTCAAACCACAAACACTCTGTGACCCTTCAATGAAATTATCAAACTGTTAGAAATGTGATGTGCAACTCTGTCGGAAAGGAACTTTCTTGGAGCAGTACTCTTCACAACAATGTTTTGTATTGCTCTTAATTTTCCACGAATCAAGACACATTCCAGTGTTTTGAAGGACTTGTAATCAAATCGTAATCCTAAGGCTTTTCCTTTTTAGGATATGCACTGATATGCAACTTAATGTGTAAGGTGATTGGGCCTTAGTGTAATGCCACAAACTCAGGGAACATATCATAATCTTAGGATCAACATGCCATTAGGGGGCACACCTCAAATAAGAAACTGGGACACAGCAGTTTAGTGCAATGTGTTTTCGGGAAGCAGTGTAGATGTCACTTTTAGCTTACGGCTGTAGCTGTTTTTTTTTTTTTTTTTAGGATTAATGATTTTTGTTAGTAATCTTTACGAACAGTTATTTTTGACTAATTAAGTTCAGGTCAAGCTTACAACGCTGACCTCACCAAGGTCCGAGTGCATTAGCACTATTAGTCAACTAAGTTTTTTATCATTTTTTTTTAAATACTTGTGTTATGGAGCTTTTTCTGGTTTACTAAGGGAATCACCTCATTAACCAACAGCAAGTTTCTGTCATGAAGTTTGAACAGGAGTCACACGGCCTGCCACTTGGAGCATCCACCAGAGAAAGCTAACTCTGGTCATTTGGATTCACCATCATTTTTCCTGGAGGTACACAAGGGAACCTCCTTGCAGTGTGAGACAGTAGTGTCTCAGCCCCCAAAACCAGTCAACTCAAAGTAAAGCGCTGGTTATTATCTCTGTTCTCTGGTGGCATTCTGTTGGTTGGTCTAGCTTGGTTTTCTGGTTAAAGTATTTTTTTTTTTTGCATACAGTCGTCACCCTTTTGAGGTCGTTTGGCGAACCATTGTGAAGCTCCGTAACTCTTAACAATCCATTACTATTAGGAGGCTATTAAGTTTAGTTGGTGGCATTTTATAACCTTTAGTTATTTGTAGCTGGTAGTATGGTGTTGAAGTAGATTTATTTATGAGTACTGGTTGTTTTTTATTTGGGTTATCTTAGTGAGCGGGAGTCGCCCTTATATCCTGTTTAGTATTGCCTTTTTATAGGAGCATAGTTATTCCTATATGTGGTTTTTATTACCTTTTTTATGGTGGTGTTTTGTACTCATGTTTTTTTTATTCATGTTATGGTTTTCTATTGTCTTTTATAATTGACATATTTTGTTCTTTGTAGGTTGTTGGTTTTGTATTGGATTTGATTGCTTATTCACGTATGCTACAGAAGGTATTGTTGTTGTTTATCATCTGTGTGGTTATCTTTCTGATCTCACATTGTATCTGAGCTATAATCTCTACCCAGCCATTATGTCTATATGTATACAGTATGTGTGGTTTTAATTAACATTATTTTGAGTTATGTTGAGTTGGTAGCATCCTGCATCCGCTTATCTTCACACTACCACAGTGAATATGAGTGTAAGTGAGTGTGTGATTGTGAGTATGAGTGTATATGAGTGTGAGAGAGTGAGTGTGAGTGTGGGTACGGAAAGTATTCAACCCCCTTTAAATTTTTCAACATGGAAACTCCACCCAGATAGGGACTTCAACCCAAGACCCCAGTGCTGGGAGGCGAATGTGCCAACTACTAAGCCTCTCTGTCGTCCACAGTGGATTCTTCTTTACCTCTTTCACCAAGGCTCTTCTCCCACAATTGCTCTGTTTGGCTGAACGGACAGGTCTAGGAAGAGTTCTGGTCGCCCCAAACTTCATATATTTAAGTATTATGGAGGCCACTGTGCTCTTAAAAACCTTGATTGCAGCAGAAATTCTTTTGTAAGCTTGGCCAGATCTGTTTCTCGACAAAATTATGTCTCTGAGCTCCTTGGGCAGTTTCTTCCATCTCACGATTCTCATTTTTTCTGACATGCAAAGTGTGAACTGTGAGGTCTTATATAGACAGGTGTGTGCCTGAACTAATCAAGCACAATCAGTTTAATTAAACATAAATACGCATGTCACAGCAAAGGGTCTGAATACTTATAACCATGTGACATTTCAGTTTTTCTTTTTTATTAAATTTGCAAACAAATCTACATTTCTGTTTTTTTTCTGTCAAGGTGGAGTGCTGAGTGTACATTAATAAGAAAGAAAAATCACTTTTTTGATTTTAGCAAATGGCTGCAATGAAACAAAGAGTATACAATACAGGCCAAAAGTTTGGACACACCCTCTCATTTAATGCGTTTTCTTTATTTTCATGACTATTTACATTGTAGATTCTCACTGAAGACATCAAAACACATGTGGAGTTTTATGTACTTAAAAAATGAGCTGTCCTCCACAGTCACCGGACCTGAACCCAATCCAGATGGTTTGGGGTGAGCTGGACCACAGAGTGAAGACAAAGGAGCAACAAGTGCTGAACACCTCTGGGAACTCCTTCAATCAAGACTGTTGGAAAACTATTTCAGGTGATCTACCTCTTGAAGCTCATTGAGAGAATGATGCCAAGAGTGTGCAAAGCAGTAATCAGAGCAAAGGGTGGCAATTTTTTCAGTTATTTCACCTTTTTTGTTAAGTACATAAAACTCCACGTGTTCATTCATAGTTTTGATGCCTTCAGTGAGAATCTACAATGTAAATAGTCATGAAAATAAAGAGAACGCATTAAAAAAAAGAGAAGGTGTGTCCAAACTTTTGGCCTGTACTGTAGTATATACCTATACAGTCTGAGAAACTAATTCAAAAACTGAAATGGTCCCTTAATTTTTTTTTCAAAGCTGTATATATAACAGTGCAGGAAAATCACATGCATATAGTAGAGACTCTGTCCTTCTTTCTCTTTTCTGGTTGTTTTTCTTCTGTTCCCCTCTGTTTTTGTTTCTTTCACTACACTGTAGCTGTATGTATGTATAGTATCCTCAATTATCATATATTTAACAACTAAGTTATAATCTTAACCTGATCCTGGCCTGCTGTAAATGTGATTTTTTTTTAATGTTTTTGTTTTATGCAACTAAAATGTTAAAAAAATTACCTTAATGTGTATGAATGTAGCTTCTAATATTGATGCCTTATACAAACAGTTTATTATATTATGGTTTTATTACAAAACGCATTTCTACAAAGCATCTAATCATAAATAAATAAAATTTAGAAATAAATAAAACTAGCCACAATCTGAGTGTGAAGTGACAAAGTATATAAATTAAATAAATTAAAGTAAATCATGAATATTAAAGTTGATCTGTAATATTTAGTTGAGTACCTAGCAGCAGACTCTTTCCACAGAAGTGCAGAGGAAAGAAGAATAGCTGCTGCTGTTTGGAGATTCATCCTGTCTCTCAGGTAAGTGTGTTTAACTTTATTGTGTAAACAGAGCTCACGAGCACAACGCACTAGACCTGATGACGTATGTTGACTATAAAGCGTGTCCTGAAAGTGCTGCTGTATAAGCTTTCTTATTGGTTAAAATGCTGCTCAACGAGAGAGCTGCCTTTAAAGGTAATGACTACCTAGGCAGCTGCCTTCAGAATGGAACACACCTAAAATATTCCCAGAAGAAATGATAGAAGATGAGTTTACTGTCCCAGCATCAACTCTTTATCTATTATCTTTAGTAAAATATGAAATATAAGAGATTATCCAATGAGAGAATGATTCCTCTAGTTGTTTTAATGCTATTTAAACACTGGACACAATAAACTGTGGTAATGGTTATACAGTGGTTTAATAATAATAATAATGCTATAATAGTATACAGTAACAGTGAATAATGGGTAAAATGTATTCTTTTAATTATTATCTAGTCTCTTTAGTAGATTGTACTACATCAAGGGTACAGTCCTTGTTTTTCTACATCCAGAATATTAAAATATTGTTCAGAATACTCTGATAATGCTGAATCATGAACTCAGTGTCATGAATCAAATCGAATCCTGGAGTGAGTTTATTAAACACCCTAAAATCTCCTGCCGTACAGCTACAAAAAAATATATTTCGCCAAGATAATGACCTCAAAATATTTATCTCAGAATTATTTATATTTAATTCTGAGATAATTATAATAGAGATAATCATGTCAGGATAACTATCTCAGAATATTTTCTGGACAAAACTACATTTGCACTGTAGGGGGCAGCATTCCCCTTTTCCCCATTTCGACCTGTTTTCAATAGCCACTGATGTTTTTATTCCCTAAATTGAGCTAATCTGATAGAAACTGCTCACTGTGTAAAACTTTATTTATATGAACTCCTTAAAAATATCCTGACATAGTTCTGAGAAAAAAAATGAAGTGAAGATAATTAGGATAATAAGTGGTTAGGTATATATGAATCAATAAATCAATCAGTTTTCAACCTTTATTTAAATTCTGAGTACATGTAAATCAAGACAAGTCAATACATAGAACATACATTGACAATGGCAAAAGAAGTGGAAGAAACAAATATAAATAAAATAAAACATGAATCGATAAAATACAGTATCTAAAAGTACAAAAATAACCAATATAACCTCAGATCAACATTATGAGTAACTAAATAGGCTGATGTTTTGCTATTGTATAGCTGACTGTTACTAGATGTTTGGTTTTGCTAGGCATTTTCTAAGATGTTGCTGGATGGTTCCTATTGTGCTGCTAATAGGGTTTTTGAAGTGCTGCTATGGTATAGCTGTTTGTTGCTGAAGTGGTCCTAGTTGGTTGGTAAGGTGTTGCTATGGTATAGAGGGCAGTGGTTAAAACGTAGCTAGGCTTTGCTAAGAAGTAACACCTCAGCAACCCACGAGCAGCACTTTAAGAACCACACCATAGCAACCACCTAGCTATAGCCCAGCAACTACTATTCATGTTTAATGCCTAAGCAAACACATAGCAACCCCTTTTTAGGTACAGTAATCACAGAGTACAAATCTGATGTAAATGAACAATACAATTAGTAAAAATTATAGAAAATGTAAAAAAGCAGTGACACAAACAATACATAAGTAAAAAATGGAAACAAAATTCTAAATGAAACATGAAACAATAAAATATATTTAAGCAGTAACTAAAGTAAAACATATTCCACAATCATATCAAATATTTACTATAGTAAAATAAATCAGTGTAACAGGCTGTGTGGAGGTGGGTAGAGAGGTAGGTCTGGTTTTACAGATAGGAATTAAACCTAGTCCTGAACTACACACCATTCCACAGTGTCACCCCCTCCTTCTGCATGTTCAGACTGCATATCTAGAACATATCCAGATCAATTATTCATAGTGTGAACAAAAAAAAAACATGGACTCTGATTTTAGCTAATCTGATCCAGATTACAGCTGAAGGTGGTTTGAAATGCAATTACAGTCAGATTTGTTTCAGATGCTTAGAATCCTCAAACAGCACTTCATTGTCTCCTGCACCAATCATAACACAACAAAAAACGACATCATCAAATCCACAATGATGGAAGTGGCACTGCTGAGTAACATCTTTGAATAAAAATGCACTTCATTTATGAGTAGAGTAAAACTGCTGAGATACATAAATGATTGTTCATTAGTCTGCTGGAATATAAAAAATGTTAGTAAAGTTTATATTAAATATTGTTCCTTAAAAAGGCAAGATGAAAATTAGGCTATTTAATTTATGATGAAAAACAAAAATTAATGAAAATGAAAGAAAATAGCAAAAATGTATGTAAATCAACGAAATCTGAGAAAAACTGAGTTGACATTCATTAAGTTTGGTGCATCTCTATTAATAATGCACTGCATGTTTCTAAGATCGGTTTAATCTGCCTCTGGTGGAAACGCCAGGGAGATTTGAGAGCAGTGTAAAATTTACTTTTGTATCAATAAGAAGAAGAAAACATTCTCACACTCACTCACCAGGGCTTCAGAGTGCGAACAATTAAATTTAAATTTGCACCATTGCGACAAGCCATTCAAGAGAAACAAAGTCTCTTTACCGAAAACAAATAAAAAATGACCAAAAATGGCATAAGTACCACAGTTTATATGAACTATGAAGTCTGAACTAAGATCTTTCCAGGAAACCTGCAACAATTCACACATTTTGCAATAATATGCCAAAAAATTAAGGTTCTGACCAAAATCATGCTATTAATGTGTTATTTAAACTATGTGAATTATGACCACCCACATTAATATTAGAATAATAATTAACAACTAAGTTATTTATATGCAATTACTTTTTAAATATATATAATTAGGCAATGCTTTTATAAAAAAAATATTAGCATTTCCAGTGAATGTATAATCTATGAAACATAAAATATATATATTAAACACTGTAATCAAAATTAGTCCAGTTTTTTAGTGCCTCAGTAAGATAAAAATGTGAAAGAGGACGCATGACGATGGACTGTCTCGTGTACACAGGCAACAGTTCAAATATCATTTCTTTCAGTTAAAATTATGCTCTATTTGTATAAGGGTGATGAAAGCTCTCGGGATTTAGGAATTTATTTATTAAAACACTGAAAATAATTTTATGATGTTTTTTTATATTTGTTTGAGATTAAGACTAAAATAATATTGTATTTTTCATAGACATAAACTTATGTGGGAAAAAAATATACACATGTACCCAGTGATGTCAGTAACGCGTTACTCTAATCTGACTCTTTTTTTCAGTAACCAGTAATCTAACGCGTTACTATGTCCAATGCAGTAATCAGATTAAAGTTACTTATCCAAGTCACTGTGCGTTACTCTCTCTCTCTCTCTCTCTCTCTCTCTCTCTCTCCACCTCACACACACACACACACATCGCGTAATCCATAAAGTAACTAAGTTTTTTTTAAGGAGTAATCAGTAATCGGATTACTTTTTCAAAGTAACTATACCATCACTGCTCTAGGCTGTGTCATATATGCTTATCAGTTTAACCCTCTATTGTTTCCTGGGCTTGTAGAGCTGATGTCATGTAGGATTTTCTGGTATGAGAGAGGCAGTCCGTTATGATCAACAGGAAGCCAGGTATGCGCCGGTCGCTGTCGACGTCCAACAGGGATGAAATTATTCGCTGGTTTAAAGAGAAGCAGACCCTGAGAGTTTGTTTACAGCAAGGCGAGAGTCGAGTTGCCCCCTGGTTTCATGGTGAGTTCAAAGTGTGGGCCATCTGTGAGCTTTAATCCAAGAAAAACCTCTCTCTCTCTGTCTAAGTGTTCTGCTTATAATTACTGGGTTTGTTATTATTATTATTATTTCAAAGGATTAATGCTATTTCTTTATATTTGTTTGCAATATTACTAACATAATAAATAATTATCTTACAGTCAATAAATTGAAATACGTGATTAAACGTTTTTGATTTGAGCTCTTTCTCTTTGTACACAGGTATTATTACTCGTGAGGAGGCGGAGGATTTGCTGAAGTCAGGCAGCGCTGGAAGCTTCCTGGTCCGTGTTAGCGAGAGGATCTTTGGATAATCTTTCTTACAGAACATAGTCTATGACTCCTGCAAGTTTGGGCAAATTTCACTGTATTGTTTATTTTATATTAATTGTTTTTTTTATTCATGTTTAAAATTAAATTTCTCATGATTTTCCCATAATGCCAAAACAGGTCCACTACCATTTGAAAGAGTCTGTCCTAGGCTATCACCTCTGCAAGTTTGGGCAAATTTCATGCTTAAAATTAAATTTCTCATGATTTTCCTATAATGCCAAAACAGGTCCATGACCATTTGAAAGAGTCTGTCCTAGACTATGACTCCTGTAAGTTTGGGCAAATTTCACTGTATTGTTTATTTTATATTAATTTTTTATTTTTTTTTTACTCATGCTTAAAATTAAATTTCTCATGATTTTCCCATAATGCCAAAACAGGTCGATGACCATTTGAAAGAGTACAACATAGGCTATCACCTCTACAAGTCTGGGCAAATTTTACTGTATTGATTATTTTATAATAATTTTTTTTTTTTTTATTTATGCTTAAAATATTTTTTTTTCATGATTTTCCCATAATGCCAAAACAGATCCATGACAGTTTGAAAGAGTCTGTCCTAGGCTATGACAAGTTGTACTGTTTTGTTTATTTTATCTTATCTTCATTTTGTTATATTCTATTTTTATTGTATTATTTTATTTTGTTGTCTTACTTTATTTATATATCTATTTTAACAACAGCTCTTGGGTGTAAACTGAATCGTGAGATCACAATTTCGTTCCACCTCATGAACCACATGTGATACGAATGACAGTAAAATCTCCTTGAATCCTTGAAAACAGGTCCAGTACCTGTAAAATAAACAATACAGTGAAATTTGCCCAAACGTGCAGGAGTCATAGCCTTGGACAGACTCTTTCAAATGGTAGTGGAACTGTTTTGGCATTATGGGAAAATCATGAGAAATTTAATTTTAAGCCTGAATAAAAAATTATAAAATTAATATAAAATAAACAATACAGTGAAATTTGCCCAAACTTGCAGGAGTCATAGACTATGTTCTGTAAGAAAGATTATCCAAAGACTCTTTTAAGAGGTACTGGATCTGTTTTGGCCTTTTGGGAAACTCATGAGAAATTTAATTTGAAGCATGGATTGAAAAAGTAATATTAATATAAAACTCTCTCTCTCTCTCTCTCTTAAAAACCGATGGGATTGTTATGGTATTATATCAAATAGATAATGTACTGCACTAAATCTACAGTGAGGTGAGTTATTTTAATCCGTTTTCTTCTCGTTTCTGGGCTTAATGTATGTCTGAATTAATATAACCGACTGAAACGTGTCTGTCTCTCTCTGTGTTTTTTAGCGTGCTCTCCTCCTGCGCGTCTGTTTACCGTAAAATCGCGCGTATACGCGCGGATAGCTTGACTCCGGTAAAACACCAGCATAGATATACTCCTTAATAACTGCCCACATCTTCCCCAAGGTACACAATAAGACACTTCAGCAGATCCCCATCGGGAATCCTCACGAATCTCCCGATTAGCCACTCCGGGCCTGGGCACACAAAGTTGTAATTAACTGATTTCCAATTTCCAGTCTTCATTATTCATCTTTTAATAATGCTTTTTCCGCCCAATTCCTTTGGAGGGGAGTGCAGACATATGTTCTCAGTCTTCAAACTGATTGGGCATAAAAAAGGCCACTGCAAATTTCATATTTCTTTATTTGTGGATTTCATGCATCTGTTTGCCAGTATTCATGCCCTTAGTGCTGTCATTATCAGCCAGCATTGGCAGAGCAGCCAAAACAATATTGAGAGCATGTGTGCTGTTTGACAAAAAGGTTAATTTATATAAAATAAAAAAACACTTGAGGCTTGTAGTGTAAAGACAGCCACTGACACTGGTGATGTTTTTTTTAGATTTTATATAACATTTTATTATTTTATTGTTTATTCTATTATAATTCTGGTCTAAGTGATTCCTAAATGGCCAGTGAGTTTATTTAACTGCGACTGAGTGAATACAGCCCAAACCCAATGTGTGTTAAAAACAGTTAATTTAGTCCGGTGTTATGTCGAATTTTGCTACCCATCGATACATGCTTCCCAAAGGTACTGCGCATGCGCCGACCTACACAATTTAATTCTTTCTCGTGTTTTATGTATAATTAATCTGGTTTAGGGGGCGTTATGTGCATTAAACAACCTGGACGCACTATCATTGCACAGAAGTGTAAATGGAAACTAAAAATTACACTTATTATCATAAATAAATACAAAAGCAGTTTGTAATGAGCTATATTTACTATAACTTTGCCATGGTACAATGAATTATGCACTCCAAATCTAATAACGTACATCTACTGGAATATCACTGGGTACATGCCCTAAAATAGTGCTTCTTTTGTATTTTTACAGTTAAATATTCATTGGGGCAGCACGGTTCGACAAGGTAGCAGAATTCGACAGAACACCGGCCCTCTTTCTCCAGTCCAGCTCCGCCCGCCCTCTCATCAACAGACTTTTGGAAGAAACCAAAGTCACTGGAAAAGAGGGGGAGATCTGAGATTTTGAGGCATGATATTTAATATAATTAAAATAATATATTTCACCGTTCCTATTAAATTATGATTATTTACGTTTATATCTCACGTTTTAATACAATATAACATATAATGAATATATTAAAACACACAAATTAAAAACCTTTCGGGCAACAAAAAAACCCCGAACCTAGTTTTGAATGGTCGTGGCTCCACTCCACTGAATCAGTTAGCCACAAGAAAGACGTCCTTTTCTCCGGGAGCTGCATGGGGACTGCAGGAGTCCAAAGCCTCGCTGTGTTTTATGGGGAACAGTTATTAATATTGGGTCAAATAATCCAGTATTTCTTCACTCTGGTGCTGAAGGTCCGCTGCGCTGCTGTTTACTGTGCTTCCCCTTTACTCTGTTTTCATTTAAAGCCCCTCAGTCTTAAAACAGCGGCACTAGCGGGCCTCCAGCGGGCCTTCAGCACCGATAGTGATTATTACCCTGCCGGATTAGATTAGAGCAGCGCGGCGGAGCTCTGTAAGTCCCGGTGAGTAATTTAGTTAGCTGACTGTTTCAGCTCTCGGTGAAGCGCGGTCTTATTATGATACTTAAACGGCGCTGGGTGTTTGTTTTGTTTCTGAACGAGCAGGTGCTGCTGCAGGTAATCGAGCTATCTGTAGCTAATTAGCTTAGCCAGCCATCCTCCGCTCGCTAGCTCGCTAACGTTAGCTATCTTACAGCGTTAGATAGATTAACACGCTTTAAACAGTCTTACCACTATTTAAAGACTGTTTAAAGCGTGTTAATGGCGAATAACGCTGTAAGATAGCTAACGTTAGCGAGCGGAGCATGGCTGGCTAAGCTAATTAGCTACAGTTAGCTCAACCGGCTAAGCTAATTAGCTACAGTTAGCTCAACCGGCTAAGCTAATTAGCTACAGTTAGCTCAACCGGCTAGGCTAATTAGCTACAGTTAGCTCGATTACCTGCAGCAGCACCTGCTCGTTCAGAAACAAAATAAACACCCAACGCCGTTTAAGAGCTGATTCACGACCTTCTCTCCCAGCACAGGGTGTGTTTTTCTCAATCAGCAGCAGCTTTTAAATCACGCTGTAGTTCAGTAATAAGATCGCGTTTCACCGAGAGCTGAAACAGCCAGTTAGCTAACGGTAGTTAAAATACCTAACAGGCCTGAGAGCTCCTCTCGGTACTCCGGTCTAATTCGGCAGGGTTTTTGTAGATGTTTAATTTCTGAATCTTATTAATACTGAATTAAAGTATGGTAATCTGGCTAATATTAAAAAGTCAACTAGCTTTTTACCGAAACACTTTTAGTTAATTTATACCTAATTTTAGCGGTGTGTTCCCACAAGACGAATAAAAAAAAAAAATAAAAAAAAAGGGGTGGCCGACTGCGCATGCGCGAAATTTAGCGGCCGACTGCGCATGCGCGAATATTAGTGGCCGACTGCGCATGCGCGAAATTTAGCGGTCGACTGCGCATGCGCGAATATTAGCGGCCGACTGCGCATGCGCGAATATTAGCGGCCGACTGCGCATGCGCGAAAATTAGCGGCCGACTGCGCATGCGCGAAATTTAGCGGCCGACTGCGCATGCGCGAATATTAGCGGCCGACTGCGCATGCGCGAATATTAGCGGCCGACTGCGCATGCGCGAATATTAGCGGTCGACTGCGCATGCGCGAAATTTAGCGGCCGACTGCGCATGCGCGAATATTAGCGGCCGACTGCGCATGCGCGAAAATTAGCGGCCGACTGCGCATGCGCGAAAATTAGCGCATGCGCAGTCGGCCGCTAATATTCGCGCATGCGCAGTCGGCCGCTAAATTTCGCGCATGCGCAGTCGGCCCCCTCTTTTTTTTTTTTTATTCGTCTTGTGGGAACACACCGCTAAAATTAAGTATAAATTAACTAAGTGTTTTTGTAAAAAGCTAGTTGACTTTTTAACATTAGCCAGATTACCATACTTTAATTCAGTATTAATAAGATTCAGAAGTTAAATATCTACAAAAACCCTGCCGGATTAGACCGGAGTACCGAGAGGAGCTCTCAGGCCTGTTAGGTATTTTAACTACCGTTAGCTAACTGGCTGTTTCAGCTCTCGGTGAAACGCGATCTTATTACTGAACTACAGCGTGGTTTAAAAGCTGCTGCTGATTGAGAAAAACACACCCTGTGCTGGGAGAGAAGGTCGTGAATCAGCTCTTAAACAGCGCTGGGTGTTTGTTTTGTTTCTGAACGAGCAGGTGACGCTGCAACTGGATTTTATAAAGATATGAGAAAAGAATGCTTTCGTCGAGGATTTAACATGAAAAGGTAAGCTGCTGTTATGTTCTGATCTGTGCAGGCAGTTTATGCACTTAACGTAACTCCGTTAGACAACTAACTTACAGAGCTAGCGTTTGTTGTGTCTCCGGATTAGTTTTCTGCAGTCCATGATTATTAGCTAAGGTGTTTAGTTTATTTTGACCCCAAACAGCAGCATTCACTGCATTTTGCATACTATTAACTAACCGCGTGAATCCACTGTACGTGCAAGTTAGCGTTAACTTCATCACGAACGAGTAACGGATTAGTAAACACACTCTTGTCTTTTTTTTTGAATCCTCACAGTTTCTGTCAGAAAACACTGAAAGAAAACTTCTCCTCTGTCTCTGTTTATACAGCGATGGTTTGGGTTTAAAGCTGGGTTTGTTGTGCTGGATATTTGGTTAGGAGAAGGAGATTTTATAAGATGTGTGGCTGCATAATTGTGAACTGAGATCGCGGTCTGTGAAGTTACACCCGCAGCTAACCAGTGACTTTAAAAAACAAATAAACACAGCTGTTACTGGACTTGATGGGTTTAAAAAAATTAGTTAATTAATTTTAAAAGACTAGTCTACTAATGTTGGCCCTGCTGAGTCCAGCTGATCACCCAGAAATAAACATTACCTATGCTGGTCAAAAGCTATTTAAAGAGCTAACCTCCAAGGGTGTGTTTGTTTGTTTTTTTCTGGTTTTGAGCATTTTTTTAAGGAGGGAGTGTAAGTCTGTGCTGCAGTAGAAGAGTGTAATTTTAGAAAAGTTGCTGTATTTGTCTCACTGCCTTAGATAGTATAGACTTTAAACATGTTACTAAAAATTAACACTGGACCGTGTTTTTAAATACTTGCCATTCTGGATGTCCTGAACATTTTCA
Source organism: Astyanax mexicanus (assembly GCF_023375975.1). Classification (NCBI taxonomy): domain Eukaryota; kingdom Metazoa; phylum Chordata; class Actinopteri; order Characiformes; family Acestrorhamphidae; genus Astyanax; species Astyanax mexicanus. The sequence continues at coordinate 92,022 of NW_026040059.1, forward strand.
TGCAGGCCTGTGTGTTTTAAAAAATATATATTTTATTCATTCTATTTTATGTCGGTTAGTTTTATTTATATAAAGTAAGACCTGTAGATCTACTTTATTGGATAAATTGATACAGCTACCATGAACTGTTTTGTTTCTGTTCTGTAAAATCAGGCCCAGTTCCAAAAGACACAACATCCTCAGTGTCCTGGAGCTCCAGCTGAAGCACTGGCCACCTTCTCCATCCCCACCCAAAAGAGGAAGATCAGCAGCAGTGGAGGGTCCCAGGATGTTGAGATGGTAGTGCAGAGCGGTAAGTCCCAATCACATTTTTAGCCTCTGAGTCAGTCATTTATTTTTCTTAATCCAATATTTTGGCAATGGAAAAAAAGGAACACATCCAAGTTGTCCCTTATGTTTTTATTAATAAATTAATTATTATTGAAACAATGATTTAAGAACATACCTAAATCAAAACTAAAAACTGTATATAAAATAAAATATTAGACAGAAACATCGTTACAATTCTCAGAGTACGCTGAGGCAGCTCGGCTTAAAAAAACTGTAAATATGCATTTTACAAAAGTTAGCTTAAAAAATAATAGTTTAAAAATGTAAGATGATGAATATATATGTTAATACATTAATAGCTTAATATTATTACTCTATTTGTTCTTATCACTGACTTACCGGGGGAACTAATTAAGGGACGGAATGATTTACCACCTGTTTCTCAGGTGGTAAATCATGTTTGTTGTTGAATGTGCATTTTTTTTCTTTCCCACCTTGTAAAATCCTGCCTTTGCAGTCCACTTTAAAATATTTCCAAACAGAGAGGTGTAATACGCTCTTTTGATCTTACAGCTGCTGCTCACACTGCTAATAAATAAAAAACAAACACAGTTGATTTTATCGGAGCGCCAGTACCCAAACCCGACTGACTAAAACTTTCAATCGTAACCACCTTACACTTAACGATTGAGATGACACGACCGCAACTCAACTGCAGCTCGACTCTAGCCAGACTCTCGTGATTTTATCCTGACTCTGGAAATTTGTCTGCAACTGTGAAATCATTGGAAAATCGTTAGGTACCTGAACACTCTTCTCTCTTCACCCTTAATGTAGCAGCTACCCACTGAATAACTGTTTGCCTGTTCTATAGCGGCTGTAATTTCCTTCTGTCTGTTTCTTACACTCTGTAGGTACTTATATATTTTTTTAATTGAACGTGGCAGCGTGCCGACAATCACAAGTTTTGCAAATGTTGGGATAAATTTCAGCCAATTTAACTTTACTAGAATGTGCTCTGTGTACTCTGCAGGTACTTCTAAGGCAGCTAGTTGAAGGCGTGATTGAGGTCCATGCCAGAGGGGTTCTGCACTGTGACCTCAAGCCATAGAACATCCTGGTTCAGATGTACAGTTAGGAACCACGCCTTCATCTTCTGTTCTTCTGGTATGGGTTTTCAGTGAACACTACAGGCAGAGAACTGTCTTCGTAGAAGCTACCATTACTGAATAGAGATTCAGGTCAAAAACATTCCTTAACGCTCAGTCACTGTCTCTAATTTACTTTTCAGGACCTTCCTCATGAGTGGTTTACCCATGAGGCCAAATCCTCCACAGTGTTGCAGATAGGAATCATCCTGCTGTGTGTGAGAGGTGACCCTTCAACACCAGCACGGAGATCACCTCAAAGAAGTCTCAGATCATCTCTCCACCATCTGCTCTATGACCCCTGGCTAAGTATACACCACGACACAGCCACCACATCAGGCACACCTCAGTCAGGTACCATATAAAACAATAATAATAATTTTAAAAAATCTATATTTTCAAACTCTAGTTTAGAGAGTTCTCTAGTAGAGCTGGGCGATTAATCGATTTTATCGATAAATTCGAATTTATAGTTAAGGACAATGTGTTTTTATGAAAATCGATTTTCTCTGAGTTTTCTTTTTCACCACAGACGCTCCTCTGTGGGCACAGAGTGAGCTTAGCTAGCTCCCTCCATACCTCCCTCCCTCCAGCGCACACCCCCTGCCCCTCCCTCACTCCCTCCCTTGCACGCACAAACACACACGTGCACACACACACACACACATACACAAAACACATGACGGCGGAGCTTAAGAGCAACTAGCTCCGTGATCTGGAGTTGGTTCGGTTTTGCGGCGTCGGACGTAGACCAAACAGGTCCTCGCTGTAAGGTGAATCAATTTATCACTATACCTTAAACAGAAGCATGTAGCGGAGTGGGAGAAGTGCTGCTACCATAGGAATGAACGCAGCAGCAGCACCAGTTCACCATTCAACGTTAATCAAGGAACTGTCCCTGGCACATCTTCCAACCGTGTACCAGGTTTTGTATGCACTACAAGTTAAGATGTTTTGCATATTCATGAGAAAAGATCTCATTTTATAGAACACTGGCACTTATTTAAATGCTTTGTTTTGCTATTCTAGCCCAATAGGGAAAAGTATTTACTTAAGAGCATATAAATTGTACTTGTTTTCTATTGTCTACTTTGTAAGTTTTATCAAAAAAGGGCACCATTTTATTTATTTCTATTTGTTTTTAAGGGTGTGCTTATTTATTTATTTATTTTTTAAGTTTGAGGGTGCATTGTGTCAGTACCTAAACTATGTTGGAGAAAGCTTTCTAAAAGTCACTAGATGTTCTCACTGTTTACAATAGTTTTTTTTGCTTGTTTCTGGTTGCACTTTAACCACAAATGGAACATTTTAAGTGAAAACAAATTAAATAAGAACTAGTTTTTAACCATTTCTTTATAATCTTTAGTTTGATTTTTAGTAGGGGGAAAAAATCGATTTAAATCGAAAATTGGATTAAAGAAAAAAAAAATCTAAGATTTTTTTTTTCGGCCATATCGCCCAGCTCTATACTCTAGTTTAGAGGGTTTTTTTTTATAAAACACACCTAAGGAAAATAGCAGGTATTAATAAAGCTATTGATTCCATACTTTTAAAAAGGTAATGATTTTCTTTAACTATATAAATGTTTTAATCGTTTTGTGTATTGTATGCTTTTAATTGCTTCCTGTTTTGTATTTGTGTTCATGTACTTAAGGCTTTAATCCTTTTATCTTGATATTGTTTATCTTTTGATGTTTATTAATTACTTAACTGTATTTATCTTTATGTAGTATACTGTTAGTGTTTTAATCCATACACTTTTTGTATATATTTCTTTTATTGCTTAGTTACTTGCTTTATTAATGGTTATTGTATTGGTGTTTTAGTCTTATTTTGGGCTTATATTCATTAAAAACATTTTAACGTTTGTCTTTTAGTGCTTTAATCAATTAATATTGTACTTACCTTTTACTATTTTACTATTAATCTTTCTGTACTTAATTATACATTATTTTTTATTTATTTTTTTATAAAATTAAAGGCGGGTTTATTAATTGTATGTCTTTATACAGGATTTTATATTTGCATTGTATATATTTTTGTTTCATTTAATGTTTATGCTCTTTGTCTTTTTCAGATTTTTACATTTTTAATTTGTGTATTGACCCAAGGAGTATGGGTTCCTCTCAAGGTTTCTATCTCTCTTTCTGAGAGAATTTTCTTTGCCGCTGTCTCCTTTGTGCTTACTCAAAAGAGGTTTGGACACTTTTTTTTTTTTTTTTTTTTTTTTTTTTTTTTTTTTTTTAACTGTTCTTAATTTTGTTTGTTTCTTAACTTTGTCAATAAATGTTTTTTTTATTGCTATCACTTTTGTCTGTTTATTTGATCACACTATCGCTAAGTTTCTTGAAATGTGTTTATGGAAAAAAATTTATTTTAATATTTTATTAAATGTGGATTTGATGCCCACATTCAACCACTTTTGAACACTTCAACTAAACACTGAAAGAATAAATCAGAAATTATTGATTTATTATTAATGTAATGAACAGAGATGTTCTGAAGTTAAAAGCTGATTATCCCAGGTGTCTCATATTCCCAAATATGATAAGGTGGATAAGGTCATGTCAGCTCCAAGGACAATTTCAGTTTTGTATTTCAGTGAAAGTTATTCCTTTAATTGAATTTATATAAATAATGTATCTGGTAATATGCAAAGGCTCTCAGTGTTGTTACACCTTTTTGTTATACTTAAAACCAAAGTGTAATTTTCAACAACTCTATGTGATGTTTGACCACTTAGGAATTACACTGACATTACTTCTACAAGTCATGGGATAGTAGGTTTGAGGCTGATCATGAAGTGTTACCTCAATGTATTGGCCAGTAATTTATTATTGAAGGTTATTCATTCAAATTTATTGTGACTGGTGGTCTGCCTACAATTGTCTGTGCAACTCTGAGAAATATCTATATACAACTTTTAAAACGATTAAAGCTTTGGGATTTACATGTGCAAAATTAAGCCCTGCATACAGAAATATACTGATAACTTTCTGATGCTTTAAAAAATAAGAATCAAAGGAATCAAATTCCAAAAGATAAGCATTAGCATTTCAGAAGTACTGTCCGAGGTCAGCATACACACTAGAAGAACCGAGAAAACAAATCACAGTTCTTACAGTCTGCTTGTCTTACCAGGTTCCATGAGACACTGCAGTATCCCTTTATTCATCCAATAACATAAATTATACATTAATAAAACATTTGTTTTATTAGAAATACTTGTTCAAATTACAAATTAGCACCCACAACTCCACAGAGGTTGGAGGACCATAATTTAATATAATTATATATTTAAGTTACATGATTTTGAGCATATTACTACATTATTTTGCCTTTCAAAAAATGCCAAGTGAGCAAATCAAATCTAAAACTTTTTTTTTTTGTTCCCCCTCTGCATGTGATACATAGAGATCAGTAACATCTTTCAGTACAAATGGTCTGTAAAAACAATATGAAATTTGAAAAGGAAAAAAATACAAGCTACAAAAAATGTAACTTTCAAAATAAATTCATGGTGATCACTTGATTATGACCGAAATGGACACCTGCTAAAACCACATACCTATCCTTTTGGTTTGAGGTAAATCTGTCTACCACAAACCAAAATATACAATTACAGTAGAGGAATCCTGCTTTAAGATATTTGGCCTCAGATGCATCAGTAGCACTTTACAATTAATTTACATTGTTTAACCATACTTATGTTAGAATGCCTCAACTAATTATTATTATGACACTAGTTAAGATATTAATTCCTACAAAATGTTAAAACTGATATCGCAATTCATCTTTATTTACAACATTCTTAAGCATTACAATTTAGAAATGTTAAATAATATTTACCACTTAATGTTTATTACAGTCGTAAGTACTGTTATTTTTTACCCTGATTGTAAAGAGTTACAGATGCATCAGTAGCTGGGTAGAACAATATGAATATGACTGCTGTCTAAATAAATTAAAAAGGCTTTTTTTTTTACGGCAGCCTCACGCTGACACAGGGTCCCAAGCAGTGATGTTAGTAACGCGTTACTCTAATCTGACTCTTTTTTTCAGTAACGAGTAATCTAACGCGTTACTATTTCCAATGCAGTAATCAGATTAAAGTTACTTATCCAAGTCACTGTGCGTTACTCTCTCTCTCTCTCTCTCTCTCTCTCCACCTCACACACACACACACACACACACACACCGCGTTCCCTTCCCCATCCCCCTCCGCTCTCCCCCAATCACACGCGTCTCGCTTTCTCCCCTGTCTCTCTCTCGCGCGCGCTCGGCGTGTTTTTAGTTTCCGCCCATTCTCGTTTTTCCGCCAGTTCTCGGGCTCCCTATCTCTTTATAAAGGCGGGTTTTCCCGGCCACGTCCCAATTCACTAGCCAGGGCAGCGGTCTGCACAGATCTGATTGGCAGAGGAGAGCGTTTGAAGATTTTACACCACACGTGATTGGTCTGTGAGTTTCCCATGCCGCAGAGTGCGTATACCGTAAAGACAAGAAAAGTTCTGACGCTTTAAATGAACACTGTCAAAATTAAATCCTTCTCAGTAGTTTATCGGTTTGGGTCCGCATTGGACCACGTCTGGGTCCGGACCCGGACAGCACTCCGTTTTGTTTTATCAAACCACTCCTTGCTGCCCTGCAGAGAACAACAGGTTCAATATTCAGTTTTACAGTGTTAAATATGTCAGGTCAAGAAAGACTTTCTTTATTTTATATATTTTTTTATAAAAACAAGTATTTATGTTAAGTGAAATCAAGAAAGACCATATTTTATTTTTTTATAAAAAAAATTATTTATGTTAAGTTAATTCAAGAGAAATGGTCTTTTAATTTTATAAAAATAAATAGTTCAACTTTAAATGTCTAGAGATACATTGATGCTGTTAAAAATGCTTTTTCCAATAAAGGGAGTATTGGCAAAACTGGTTATAATTTTTATGTTAAGGCGGCGGGACGTGGTGTGTGCAGCTGCTTAAAGTAACTAATAAAGTAACTTGTAAAGTAACTTAGTTACTTTTAAAATCAAGTAATCCATAAAGTAACTAAGTTACTTTTTAAAGGAGTAATCAGTAATCGGATTACTTTTTCAAAGTAACTATACCATCACTGCATGTACCTTTATTTCAATTGCCTATATGGACAGTGATTTTAAAAAAAGTGAACTTTTAAAACCATAGTGTTAAATGCGATGCAATTAAAACAATTTCCTGGTGCACCTAAGAAAAAAAATTAGGCACAGCAGTGTAACCAGTGCAAAAAGTCAGTCTAGAGCCCTTACACTCACACAATCACACAATTACACACACTTATACTCATACTCAAACTCACAATCAGGAAATCAAACATACTCACACTTACACAATCACACACACACACATACTCACACAATCTCTCACTTATACTCGAACTCAATCACTCACTCCCACAATCACTCACTCACACTTACTCACTTACATTCATACTCACACTCGCAAAATCACTCCACTGTAGGGTAATTTACCACAGCATGACTTAGATAAAACTCGGATGTGAGAAATCTCAGAACATGAAATGATGACCAATGAGTCAGAGCTTAGAATTTAAAATATATTAAAGTTTACTTGAAAAATAGTTTCAGCATTACAGATATATAAAAGGAACAAAAAAAAAGATATATATTAGAAAAGAGTAAAAGTACATCAACGAATACAATCTTGATAGATCAACACATTCGCAACCCAGAGAGAGAGAGAAAGAGAGAGAAAGAGAGAGAGAGAGAGAGAGAGAAAGAAAGAGAAAGAAACTAAAGCCAGTCGAGGGACAGAGAGAACTCCTCAGACTTCATCCAAGCAGTTATACATTTATGCAAATGACGTGATTGAACAGAACTTATCAATATGATTACGTCAGCAAAGTCCAGTTAACAGCATGTTGTCCAGTTTTAATGACGTGATCCGCTCCAGCCTGTCTGTTCTTATCATGATGTTGTTCAGCGCTGTGTCCTTCATGAAAACAGCAGACAGTCCTTAAGTGTCCTAAAGTCTGTGAGAAGATGAAACGGAGGAAAAGAGTGGATGGAAAGATCTTCTGGCCTGTGTGCGACTTTACGCCGTGTAGAACAGGCATGCGCTGGCTATCTGAGGAGAGGTTCCCAGCACTTCACTCAGAGAGCTTGTTGTCTCCTAGTTCATATGCACTGGTCCCAGAACAGCAGAAAAGCAGTGAAGCTTCTCTGCCACTCAGGGTCACGTTCTCCTCACAGCTCTCATTGTTGATGAAAACACTCTGACCTTCCTGATTCCTGAAAAAGTAAAAACAACCTCCAAAGCCTTGTCATAGTGACAGTTAAAAAGAGAGCAGAGATCATAAGGTTATTAAGTGAATTATAATGTGAACAGTAAAAATAATAACTGTATATATAAATGTATAAAACATTTAAGAATAAGAGTGTGAAGGTGTGGTTATCTCCAATCACACCCTTCACTCCCCCCTTCTAGACCAAATGGAATCATCCAAGATTCCATGATGGTCTACATAACGCCTAAGAAGCCCCGGGAGTAATGACAAGTGTCCGCATACAGAGTATGAGAACAAGTGTTTCTTCATCTCAGCTGTGGACATGCTGGGGCCTATTGCACACCAGTCCCCACGCCGGACTCTCCCTGCCTCGTTATGCCCACCATGGATCTGAGAAGATTCATAAACAATTTTTTACTACATTAACTTTCTCTTTTTTTTTTTCAGAATTACAACATAAAGTTATAAAAGTGTTAAAATCAAGTCAATGTTTTTCAACATTGTCACTGTTTTTGCTCTAGACTATAGAATACATAGTCTCAACATTTATTTATCAAATGCCTTCTTATTTTCTTTTAACCTTTCACATTGTCTAATTTAATCTTCAACCATAATAATGTATATTTTTTATACATTAATTAGACATTTTCTTACACTAGATGCTGAGAAGCTGATCTACACCTTTGTTTTGATTAGACTATTGTAATGCATTATTCTCTGGATTACAATTATTATTCTCTACAATTTACAAATTACATCTTGGTCAAAATGCTGCAGCTACAGTTCTAACTCACACACACACAAAAAAAAGAGAGAAGATTATTTAGATTGGATTTTAATATTCATTTAGTGTAAAAAGTGTAAAAATCTCTTAATGGCTTAGCAGCTAAGTATATATCAGGACTCCTGACAGATCGACAATTCCAGCTCATTTGTTGAGAACATTTAGCGTTGCATTCTGTATTTATGCACCAAAGATTTGTAACTCTCTATCAGTTTATATCCATCAGGGATCACCCAGTTCTTCCTTTGAAGCACATCTAAAACTTATTTGTGCACTTCAGATTAATCTTAGTTTTATTTATTTTAAAATAGTTTGTTATGTGCCAAAATTCTTAATGCCAATCTGTAGACAAACAATCCTCAACTTTACACATACTCAGAAATCCTTAAAGCATTGTTCAGAATATTTAGTCTGATTAGTGCTGTTATTTGAGGGCGAACACACAAAAAGCATAAAACACCCCTTTTTTATTTTAGTTATTAAATTGAGAGTTCAGTTCCTCCAAAAACTCTGATGAGTATGATGCAGTCAGTGCATTTCCTCTATATACTATGTAAACTTATTTTCCGTCTGTTAACCTGAGTCTAAAAACATTTGGCTGATGTTAGAATTTAAATGTGTGTGGAGTTGTGTCCACAAGCTGTTGTAGGCATGGTCCACCTAAGTTTAGACTAACTAGTTTCTATGGCAGTGATTTCAAACCTATGAGCTGCAGTGGTCCTGCTTGAAGTTATTGGCCTAATATTTATTTTTCTTGTTCAGTTCCAATATATGTTTTTTTGCGAACTGTGCTACCTGTAAATTAATTGCAAAAATAAAAACATATTTAAGTTTCACTTGTTTGGCATAGTTGCAAGACTGTTAGCTGGTGGTTTAGCAAGCTAGTTATTATTATATATATTGAATTAATTAATATTAATGCACATATAAGAGAAAGATTTCTATCTTACCCTATTTTTTTTAAAGCTTTTGGAGCAAACAAAGCTCTTTTTGTAGTTGATAGTCTACATTGATGTATTAATAAGATTTTAAATGGTTGATTTTTATTTAAGCCAGCATGCTTGGTTACTTTAGCTAGTTACAACTACATCTGAGTTTATATGTATTAATTTTGTCAAAAGCCAGTAAACAACTTCCCTTACATAAGCCTAAGCGGAGATGATATTTGTTGAAAATGTTTTATACAAATCATAGTCATTAGACAACATAAATTACGTAATATAAACCTAAAAGAACTTTGCAGTGAAAATTGAGGGCCAGTAAGCGATAGGCCTCTAATGTATTAATCTGCCCAGCAACCATGTTTGGCTACTATTTACAATTAAATATATATATGTATATATATATATATATAATACATATATATATATATATACATATATATACATATACATACATACACACATACATATATATATATTTATATGTACACACACATATATACATATATACACATATACATACTTTTTTTTTTCTTAAAAAGAAAGGTAAAACAGTCATAATTTGAGTCACCACCAGATTTAAAGTTTAACCAAACATTTTCTACATGAGGCATAAACATCAAAAATTAAATAAAATCACTCCTTTTAATGAAAAAAAAAAAGTACACAGGCATAAAAATAAAAAATAAAAAATCTGGTCTCACGTCTCCGTTGCTGGCTCAGGCTGAGGGGTGAATCCACTGGGCTGATTGGCTGCTGGGGGTGGGTGGTGTTGATGGTTGAGCAGGTGCTGTCTGAAGCGGTCTCTGATCGCTCAGTTCTTCCAGATCTGAAACCAGTTTCCTGGACCAGTGCTGTAACATTTCAATCACAGCAGGTCCGGTGAAGATGCAGTCCAGCCATCGACCGACAGCTGGACCAAACATAGTCTCTCATCTGAGACTCTCCTCATGAAGTGCTCTGGTTCAGATGATGTTCACAGTACTGTTGCAGAGGACCCTGTCTCTGAGGGTCAAAACTCCTGTGATGAGCACCACCCCCGCCTTCTCAAACACCCAGAAAACAGCACTGAGCAACATTCAGTCAAAAGAGAAAAATCCCTCCAAAAAAAAAAACTCAAAAGAAAAAATAATAATAAAAAATAAATCCTGAAATGAATTCTATAATATGGTTAAAAATTGTTTAGCCTCATGAAATAACTAAAACAAAAATTATTTCCAGCCAAACGATGCTTGATATTCCTAAACTGTATAAACATTGTCATTATATTGTTGTGCTCTGATGGGGACTCAAAATATAGCCAAGAATATGCAAGCAAGTTCTTCATTGCCAGAAATAGAAAACATATGGAAAGCAAAACAGAAAGCTTTGTTTTTTTTTTTAAAGACATCTGATGTCTCCTTGTTTAAAAGTCAGAAAGAGAGACCCAATTCACTGCAGCTCGTAATAGATCCAATACTAAGTTTGTCAAATTACACCTTTCCAAAGAAAGTAAGATCTTTCCTTACTGGTTTCTTAAATCTACTATCCTCATTAAGGGTGTACTCACACTAGGCCCGGTTGGGTTGAATCGTGCCGGAGCACGGTTCGGCCCCCTCCCCACTCCCCCGCAGGCCTGCACTCACACTGCGCTAAACGATCCGTGCTCGAGCACGCTTTCGTCAACAGGTGACTTTTGTTTTGAAGAACAGTATGCGCGCGCAAAACAATGGAGTTCAGGATTGTACTGTTGTTTTTGTTTCTCTGGAGTCGTTTTGGGCGTGCAAATACGCAACTGAACCAGAGATTCATTGATTGTGCAACACAACGATTTACTGCTAATCGTGCTGCACGTGTAAGAAGGTTTTTACACAAGCAGCAGACGTCCAGGGAGAAATTTGCAGCTTTACTCGCGGACTACAATTCACGTTCATCAGTAAGGTAGACGTACTTGCTATATACATAAATAGTGACCAAAGGAGCGAAACATAAAACTCAAGTAATAATAAAATGTGTCACTGACGTCATCTTGATCCGTGCCTGGGCACGGTTTGCGCTCACACTGCATCTGTACCGTGCCCGGGTCCAAGTGAACCGTGCTCGGGCCCACCTCTCCAAGCGGGCCCGGGCACGGTTCAGCGTACCGTGCCCGGGCACGGTTCGGAGCGATCACACTACCCAAACGAACCGTGCTTTGGGAGGTAACCGTGCCCGGGCACGGTTCGGATTGCCTAGTGTGAGTACACCCTAAGAGAATCAAAAGGTCAGCATAGACTGAGATACACGAGAACCACAAGAGAAATTAGATATGTGTATTCTTTAAATCTCATTCAGCTGAGACTCAGCTGAAATCAGTCTCAATAAGAAAAGAATAAGAATAGAAAAGGCCTAAACCACATGAAGACAGAAGCTGTGTTCAGAATGGCTCACTCATTAACTCTTTCACTATGTAGCATTTTCTATTTACTGAACGAATTATGGAACAACCAAACAATAAACCATGTTTGTCCTGCTCTGAGGACGTCTAATACAACAGCACTGCATTGCATTATAGTATATTTTGGAATTTCTAAATTTTGTGATGCATTAGGTTGTTTCATAGTGAACTATATAGGGAATAGAATGTACTGCTGGGGTTTTAAACAGTACTGCAAAAATGGTTTACACACTATATAGTGCACTATTTCTGGAATAGGGAGCGATTCTGACACAGCCACACACACATTATATTCATCATTAGATTCGCTTATAGAATATCAGAGTTAGACAAATGTTAGAAACATACACACTTTCACACATGCACAGACACACACACACACACACACCAAATGTGATAGAAGATAGCAGAGAAGAGATGTTTTGTCTATCTCTCTCACTGCTTCATTCAACACACACAGAAACACACACACACACACTGTCTCAAAACCCTGGAATCCTCATCTCTTTTCTGTTTCAATCAGGGATGACTTTCACAATGTGGACATTTGTACAAAACTCATCACTACTATTTAAACATGAAGCAGTCTAAACTGCCATCCTCAGAATTCTACAGCATTCTCCATAAAGATAATGAAACGTGTTACATTGAACAGTACCAGCATGGCTCAATATTCTGCCCTACTTTAATATATGTATATTGTGTTTATATGCTAACGATTCCAAACTTTTGAACAGCACTACATAAACACACACACACACAGACGTTTTCCATTCTAGAACTGCAGGTTCATTACAACATCTCAAGGTATAGCAAGGTTTCATTCATAGTCAACTCTGCTATTGGTTACCTGTTTAACTCTTTAACAGGCCAGGATTCTTGACATTACACCACTAAATCTTGAGGATTTCTATATAAGAATTACATAAGCTTTCATGTTTGAGGAGGGACTTTACTGAAAAGCATAATTGCAATTTTAATAGAACATATAAAAAATGTTTAAGTAAATCTGATGATGTCAAAATATAATGAAAAAAAATCATAAAATTAGATTTTCCTGAATAAAAATTTGGGTTGATTACTGTTACTGATCTGGAATTATTTAGTGAAGTAGAGAGAAAACAACCAGCTTCTCCAAGTAACATGTAGGTGGTACAAACCCCTGTAGCCCATATATGGGACAAGACATGTTAAGGGGTTAAACCATTAACAGAGTTTGAACCATTTTGTGCTATCGACTTAGGCAAGTCTGAAACCAGAATCAGTGCTGCCAACTTATTTTAATTTCTTTTAATACATGTATATATTTTAAAAAATTCGCTGGATTGGTCTAAAAGAAATCTAGTGATGTGGTCCAAATTTGGCTAAACTGAGCTGAATTTCTCAAAATATGTGTTTCAAAATTGTGTAAAGAAGTTTAGCCATCATTACAAAAATAAATCTAGCCAAAAATTAAAATTCCATCACCACCTTTAGGATGTATAGGATGATAAAATATTAAGATGTATATCATTTTTTAAACATTTTATAGAAATTACTGAGACAACTCACCACCTCCCACAGGTTTCCGGACAGAATAAATGGTGTCGGGTCCAAAACTGATTTAAAAATGATTGCAATGTACCTCAGTTCCAGAATTAAACCCACACACACACAGCCTCCATAAAGACATGACACATATAGACACACATAGGTCTTCTGTAATGCTGAAAACCTTCTTTATACATTAATTTTACCAAATAATCGTTAGAACTGGGATTAAAACGACCATAGACACAAAGACCACAACTACCATGACCAAGTGAAGAATCCTTTTCTGCAACTGTGTTTACTTTACTTTCCCTTACATAGCCTCACACTACCTCACACTGCCTCACACTACCTAATCTAATCTATATTTGGCGCCATATATAATATTGGTATATTTCTCTACCTCATCTGATGGTAAGATCTCATCCTCTCCTAATCTGCTGTGGTGGTGCACCACCTTTGAACACTTGGGAGATAAGGATCATGCAAGACGAAAAAGCGTCGCGACTACGACAATATTGGTATACACTACTCTTATAGCCAGGTTCTGTGGTCGAGGTACTGCTCCAGGACCCCCGAACTATAAGGTACGAGCTCTAAGCTCCGTTTGGACCGGTACTGTTCCAGGACCAAACCACCAACTGCCACACAAACACCTTTATGGCCGGTTTCTAGGACCGGTACTGTTCCAGGACCCCCGAACCATAAGGCAAACAGGCCAAAAAGCCCCCCCTGGTCCGGTACTGTTCCAGGACCAGGGCATCATCTCGCAAGTCACCTTAACTCCCAGTGCCAGCCCTTTTGATATTACTTAATTAAATGTAACCTACCTTACACAGCAGTTGGTCATGACAGTATAGAAGGTCCATAAATTACAGGCCCAAAGCAGCATCATTCTTTTTTTTTATTTTTTTTTATCACAACCGAGCAGAAACACCAAAAGCTGTAGGGTAATTTACCACAGCATGACTTAGATAAAATTCGGATGTGAGAAATCTCAGAACATGAAATGATGACCAATGAGTCAGAGCTTAGAATTTAAAATATATTAAAGTTTACTTGAAAAATAGTTTCAGCATTACAGATATATAAAAGGAACAAAAAAAAATAGATATATATTAGAAAAGAGTAAAAGTACATCAACGAATACAATCTTGATAGATCAACACATTCGCAACCCAGAGAGAGAGAGAAAGAGAGAGAAAGAGAAAGAGAGAGAGAGAGAGAGAAAGAGAGAGAAAGAGAGAGAGAGAGAGAGAGAGAGAGAGAGAGAGAGAGAAAGAAAGAGAAAGAAACTAAAGCCAGTCGAGGGACAGAGAGAACTCCTCAGACTTCATCCAAGCAGTTATACATTTATGCAAATGACGTGATTGAACAGAACTTATCAATATGATTACGTCAGCAAAGTCCAGTTAACAGCATGTTGTCCAGTTTTAATGACGTGATCCGCTCCAGCCTGTCTGTTCTTATCATGATGTTGTTCAGCGCTGTGTCCTTCATGAAAACAGCAGACAGTCCTTAAGTGTCCTAAAGTCTGTGAGAAGATGAAACGGAGGAAAAGAGTGGATGGAAAGATCTTCTGGCCTGTGTGCGACTTTACGCCGTGTAGAACAGGCATGCGCTGGCTATCTGAGGAGAGGTTCCCAGCACTTCACTCAGAGAGCTTGTTGTCTCCTAGTTCATATGCACTGGTCCCAGAACAGCAGAAAAGCAGTGAAGCTTCTCTGCCACTCAGGGTCACGTTCTCCTCACAGCTCTCATTGTTGATGAAAACACTCTGACCTTCCTGATTCCTGAAAAAGTAAAAACAACCTCCAAAGCCTTGTCATAGTGACAGTTAAAAAGAGAGCAGAGATCATAAGGTTATTAAGTGAATTATAATGTGAACAGTAAAAATAATAACTGTATATATAAATGTATAAAACATTTAAGAATAAGAGTGTGAAGGTGTGGTTATCTCCAATCACACCCTTCACCACTCACACACCCATACACTCATACACACTATCACATTCACTCACCCTCACAATCACATACTTACTCATACTTACACTTACACAAACATTCACTCACACACACTCACACACACACACCGGAAAGGTTAATCTATGTCACACACAGACACTGAGGAGTCATCATAAACAGCAAATCCTGCATAGAGGGGCTGAGTGAATGTGGTGTAGAATGTGTGTGAGTGTGTGTGTGTGTGTATCAGAGGAGACGCTGTAGAAGGACAGAATGCCGGAGGGACAGTCCACATACACTCCTACTCTCCTACAGCCGAAGGGAGGAGGGCGGAGTTTAGTGATGTTTAGATTGTGATGAACAGAGTATTCATTATCAGAGCAGAACAGACTCATGGAGTTTCTATTCCATCCAAACTGACGGTCAAAACTCACTCCTTTCCTGCGGATGGTTTTATAACTCAGAACTAATTTAGCTCCTCCCCTCCCACTCCACTCAGCCTCCCAGTAACAGCGCCCAGTAAAACTCTCTCTACTCAGAACCTGCAGATACACATTAAACCCCTCTGGATGATCAGGATATGACTCCAGCTCCTCTCTCCTCACCGCCATCCTGTTCTTCTCACTCAGAGAGAGACGAGGGTGTGCTGTGTTTGGATCCAGTGTCAAATCACAGCCGTCTGAACAGAAGAACACACATTACACACACTGCACTGATACAGAGAGAGAGTGTGTGTGTTTGTGTGTGTGTGTTTGTATGTGTGTGTGAGTGGGTGTTTGTGTGTGTGTGTGTGTGTGTGTGTGTTAAGTCTGTGTGTGTCGGTGTGTGAACTTACATTTCTTTAGTCCTGGTTTGATTCTGATTTTCCCTCTATTTTCCACCCTAAACACAAACACACCAATACACAAACACACACAAACAGGCGGAAGGTATTAATGTAAATTAACTAGTTATTAAATAATGTATTAAATAATCACAATCAAGTAAATAAATGAACATTGTAATCAGTATTCAGACTCTCTCTCCCTTACACACAAATACACACACACAACCCTCCAACTAGGTCAGGGTTCTGCACATGTTTGCAATTTTGCATTGCACTGCATTTAAAAACGTGATGGCAGGAATGTATGAGTGGGAACACTAGGCTCGGCAGATGATGCAATTTACGGAACACGGAACATTTTAACGTAAGCAGATACAGAGAGCCATGTGTATGCCCACTTTAGTCTTGTGAGATCTCATCACACCCATACTTTAGTTACTACTCAAGACGAGAAAGGGTGAATTGTAATAAAATTGTGGCTTACAGTTTACTGAAGTAGGAGGTACATTTATAGTTGCAAGAAAATGTATGTGAACCCCTTAGGATTACTTGGATTTCTGCATAAATTGGTAATTAAATGTGTTCTGATCTTCACAACAAGAGACCAACACAGTCTGCTTAAACTAATACCACAAAAATATATATGTTTGCATGGTTTTATTGAACACAAAATGTTAACATTCACAGTGCAGGGTGGAAAAAGTATGTGAACCTTTGGTAGCAATAACCTTAACCAAACGTTTCCTGTAGTTGCAGATCAGACCTGCACAACGGTCAGGAGGAATTTTGGACCATTTCTCTTCACAAAACTGTTTTAGTTCAGCAATATTCTTGGGTTATCTGGTGTGAATCGCTCTCTCGAGGTCATGCCACAGCATTTCAATTGGGCTGAGGTAAGGACTCTCCAGAAGGTGTATTTTCTTCTGTTGAAGCCGTTCAGTTGTTGATTTACTTGTATGTTTTGGGTCGTTGTTGCATCATCCATCCTCCGTTGAATATCAGTTGGCAGACAGATGGTCTAAATTTTTCTTGCAAAATTTCTTGTCAAACTTGGGAATTCATTTTCCAGTTGAAGACGGCAATCTGTCCAGGCCCTGAGGCAGCAAAGCAGCCCCAAACCATGATATTCACCCTCCACCATATTTCACAGTTGGGATGAGGTTTTGATGATTGTGGGCTGTGCCTTTTTTCCTCTCCGCACAAAGCGCTGTGTTTTTCTTCCAAACAACTAAATTTTGGTTTCATCTGTCCACAGTATATTTAGCCAGTACTGCTGTGGAACATCCAGGTGCTCTTTGGCAAACTTTAAACATGCAGCAATGCACAGCAGTGGCTTCCTCCGTGGTGTCCTCCGATGAGCTCCATTCTTGTTTAATGTTTTCTTTATTGTAGGTTTGTCAACAAATATGTTAGCATGCCCCAGAGATCACTGTAAGTCTTTAGCTGAAACTCTAGGACTCTTCCTCACCTCATTGATCATTCTGTGCTGTGCTCTTGCAGTCCTCTTTACAGGACGACAATACAAACAACTTCAATAACAACAACTACAAAAAATAACCAGCCTGTGATATGTTATTACAATATTTTACAAAAAAAAACCATAAAAATTACTTCAACCATCCAGACCTGACCAGAGCATTAGTACAGAGAAATTAATATATAGTTAATAAATTAAAATATATAAGCGGTGGCTCAACAATAGCTAGATACGAATCCTGTTTGAATCCTGTTCATGTAGCTTGCCATCAGAGCCGCGAGGGAGAACAATTGCCCTGTCTCTCTCTGGGTGGGTAAATGGCACTCTTTCTCCTCATCACTCCAAGGGTGATGCGGATCAGCACAAGGCCTTTATGAGCAAATAATGCTTTAAATTCAATAACCAAGATTGGGCCAAGGTACCACGACGGTTCTGCCACCGTCTGAAAGAGTCTGTCTTTGGCTATCACATGTGCGACTTTCGGCAACTTTTACTGTATGGTTGATTTTATATGAATTTTTATTTATATTAAATAATACTTAAAATTAAATAACTCAAGATTGACCCAAACCATCACAATGGTTCTACCATCTGAAAGAGATTGTCTTTGGCTATCACGTGTGCGAGATTGGGCAACTTTCACTGCATGGTTGATTTTATATGAATTTTTATGGGACCAGAACATACCATTTCACACAGTAGGGGGGGGGAACGGAAAAAAACATTTCACATGGGGGGGTGGGGAGGGGGGGAGACCGGAACATACCATATCACAAAGAAGAGGGGGGACCGGAACATACCATCATTTAAAAGAGTCTGTTTTAGCCTATCATGTGTGCGACTTTTGGAAACTTACACTCTATGGTTGATTTTTAATAATGCTTAAAGTTAAATTACTCAAGATTGGCACATACTACCACAACGGTTCTGCCATCGTTTGAAAGAGACTGTCTTAACCTATCATCAGTGCGACTTTCGCCAACGTACACGTTATCGTTGATTTTTTATGAATTTTTATTTATATTAAATAATGCTTAAAATTCAATAACTCAAGATTGGCACATACTACCACAACGGTTCTGCCATCGTTTGAAAGAGACTGTCTTAACCTATCATGTGTGCGACTTTCGGCAACGTACACGCTATCGTTGATTTTTTATGAATTTTTATTTATATTAAATAATGCTTAAAATTCAATAACTCAAGATTGCGACATACTACCACAACGTTTCTGCCATCGTTTGAAAGAGACTGTCTTATTCTATCATGTGTGCGACTTTCGGCAACGTACACGTTATCGTTGATTTTTTATGAATTTTTATTTATATTAAATAATGCTTAAAATTCAATAACTCAAGATTGCGAAATACTACCACAACGGTTCTGCCATCGTTTGAAAGAGACTGTCTTAACCTATCATGTGTGCGACTTTCGGCAACGTACACGTTATCGTTGATTTTTTATGAATTTTTATTTAAATTAAATAATGCTTAAAATTCAATAACTCAAGATTGCGACATACTACCACAACGGTTCTGCCATCGTTTGAAAGAGACTGTCTAATTCTATCATGTGTGCGACTTTCGGCAACGTACACGTTATCGTTGATTTTTTATGAATTTTTATTTATATTAAATAATGCTTAAAATTCAATAACTCAAGATTGGCACATACTACCACAACGGTTCTGCCTTTGTTTGAAAGAGACTGTCTTATTCTATCATGTGTGCGACTTTCGGCAACGTACACGTTATCGTTGATTTTTTATAAATTTTTATTTATATTAAATAATGCTTAAAATTCAATAACTCAAGATTGGCACAAACTACCACAACGGTTCTGCCATCGTTTGAAAGAGACTGTCTTAACCTATCATGTGTGCGACTTTCGGCAACGTACACGTTATCGTTGATTTTTTATGAATTTTTATTTATATTAAATAATGCTTAAAATTCAATAACTCAAGATTGGCACATACTACCACAATGGTTCTGCCATCGTTTGAAAGAGACTGTCTTAACCTATCATGTGTGCGACTTTCGGCAACGTACACGCTATCGTTGATTTTTTATGAATTTTTATTTATATTAAATAATGCTTAAAATTCAATAACTCAAGATTGCGACATACTACCACAACGGTTCTGCCATCGTTTGAAAGAGACTGTCTTATTCTATCATGTGTGCGACTTTCGGCAACGTACACGTTATCGTTGATTTTTTATGAATTTTTATTTATATTAAATAATGCTTAAAATTCAATAACTCAAGATTGGCACATACTACCACAAAGGTTCTGCCATCCTGTGAAAGAGACTGTCTTATTCTATCATGTGTGCGACTTTCGGCAACGTACACGTTATCGTTGATTTTTTATGAATTTTTATTTATATTAAATAATGCTTAAAATTCAATAACTCAAGATTGCGAAATACTACCACAACGGTTCTGCCATCGTTTGAAAGAGACTGTCTTATTCTATCATGTGTGCGACTTTCGGCAACGTACACGTTATCGTTGATTTTTTATGAATTTTTATTTATATTAAATAATGCTTAAAATTCAATAACTCAAGATTGCGACATACTACCACAACGGTTCTGCCATCGTTTGAAAGAGACTGTCTAATTCTATCATGTGTGCGACTTTCGGCAACGTACACGTTATCGTTGATTTTTTATGAATTTTTATTTATATTAAATAATGCTTAAAATTCAATAACTCAAGATTGGCACAAACTACCACAACGGTTCTGCCATTGTTTGAAAGAGACTGTCTTAACCTATCATGTGTGAGAATTTCGGCAACGTACACGTTATCGTTGATTTTTTATGAATTTTTATTTATATTAAATAATGCTTAAAATTCAATAACTCAAGATTGGCACATACTACCACAAAGGTTCTGCCATTGTTTGAAAGAGACTGTCTTAACCTATTATGTGTGCGACTTTCGGCAACGTACACGTTATCGTTGATTTTTTATGAATTTTTATTTATATTAAATAATGCTTAAAATTCAATAACTCAAGATTGGCACATACTACCACAAAGGTTCTGCCATTGTTTGAAAGAGACTGTCTTAACCTATCATGTGTGCGAATTTCGGCAACGTACACGTTATCGTTGATTTTTTATGAATTTTTATTTATATTAAATAATGCTTAAAATTCAATAACTCAAGATTGGCACATACTACCACAAAGGTTCTGCCATTGTTTGAAAGAGACTGTCTTATTCTATCATGTGTGCGACATTCGGCAACGTACACATTATCGTTGATTTTTAATGAATTTTTATTTATTCTAAATAATGCTTAAAATTCAATAACTCAAGATTGGGACATACTACCACAACGGTTCTGCCTTTGTTTGAAAGAGACTGTCTTAACCTATCATGTGTGCGAATTTCGGCAACGTACACGTTATCGTTGATTTTTTATGAATTTTTATTTATATTAAATAATGCTTAAAATTCAATAACTCAAGATTGGCACATACTACCACAAAGGTTCTGCCATTGTTTGAAAGAGACTGTCTTATTCTATCATGTGTGCGACTTTCGGCAACGTACACGTTATCGTTGATTTTTTATGAATTTTTATTTATATTAAATAATGCTTAAAATTCAATAACTCAAGATTGCGACATACTACCACAACGGTTCTGCCATCGTTTGAAAGAGACTGTCTAATTCTATCATGTGTGCGACTTTCGGCAACGTACACGTTATCGTTGATTTTTTATGAATTTTTATTTATATTAAATAATGCTTAAAATTCAATAACTCAAGATTGGCACAAACTACCACAACGGTTCTGCCATTGTTTGAAAGAGACTGTCTTAACCTATCATGTGTGAGAATTTCGGCAACGTACACGTTATCGTTGATTTTTTATGAATTTTTATTTATATTAAATAATGCTTAAAATTCAATAACTCAAGATTGGCACATACTACCACAAAGGTTCTGCCATTGTTTGAAAGAGACTGTCTTAACCTATTATGTGTGCGACTTTCGGCAACGTACACGTTATCGTTGATTTTTTATGAATTTTTATTTATATTAAATAATGCTTAAAATTCAATAACTCAAGATTGGCACATACTACCACAAAGGTTCTGCCATTGTTTGAAAGAGACTGTCTTAACCTATCATGTGTGCGAATTTCGGCAACGTACACGTTATCGTTGATTTTTTATGAATTTTTATTTATATTAAATAATGCTTAAAATTCAATAACTCAAGATTGGCACATACTACCACAAAGGTTCTGCCATTGTTTGAAAGAGACTGTCTTATTCTATCATGTGTGCGACATTCGGCAACGTACACATTATCGTTGATTTTTAATGAATTTTTATTTATTCTAAATAATGCTTAAAATTCAATAACTCAAGATTGGGACATACTACCACAACGGTTCTGCCTTTGTTTGAAAGAGACTGTCTTAACCTATCATGTGTGCGAATTTCGGCAACGTACACGTTATCGTTGATTTTTTATGAATTTTTATTTATATTAAATAATGCTTAAAATTCAATAACTCAAGATTGGCACATACTACCACAAAGGTTCTGCCATTGTTTGAAAGAGACTGTCTTATTCTATCATGTGTGCGACATTCGGCAACGTACACATTATCGTTGATTTTTAATGAATTTTTATTTATTCTAAATAATGCTTAAAATTCAATAACTCAAGATTGGGACATACTACCACAACGGTTCTGCCTTTGTTTGAAAGAGACTGTCTTAACCTATCATGTGTGCGACTTTTGGAAACTTACACTCTATGGTTGATTTTTAATAATGCTTAAAGTTAAATTACTCAAGATTGGCACATACTACCACGACGGTTCTGCCATCGTTTGAAAGAGACTGTCTTAACCTATCATCAGTGCGACTTTCGCCAACGTACACGTTATCGTTGATTTTTTATGAATTTTTATTTATATTAAATAATGCTTAAAATTCAATAAGTCAAGATTGGCACATACTACCACAACGGTTCTGCCATAGTTTGAAAGAGACTGTCTTAACCTATCATGTGTGCGACTTTCGGCAACGTACAAATTATCGTTGATTTTTTATGAATTTTTATTTATATTAAATAATGCTTAAAATTCAATAACTCAAGATTGGCACATACTACCACAACGGTTCTGCCATCGTTTGAAAGAGACTGTCTTAACCTATCATGTGTGCGACTTTCGGCAACGTACACGCTATCGTTGATTTTTTATGAATTTTTATTTATATTAAATAATGCTTAAAATTCAATAACTCAAGATTGCGACATACTACCACAACGTTTCTGCCATCGTTTGAAAGAGACTGTCTTATTCTATCATGTGTGCGACTTTCGGCAACGTACACGTTATCGTTGATTTTTTATGAATTTTTAATTATATTAAATAATGCTTAAAATTCAATAACTCAAGATTGCGAAATACTACCACAACGGTTCTGCCATCGTTTGAAAGAGACTGTCTTAACCTATCATGTGTGCGACTTTCGGCAACGTACACGTTATCGTTGATTTTTTATGAATTTTTATTTAAATTAAATAATGCTTAAAATTCAATAACTCAAGATTGCGACATACTACCACAACGGTTCTGCCATCGTTTGAAAGAGACTGTCTAATTCTATCATGTGTGCGACTTTCGGCAACGTACACGTTATCGTTGATTTTTTATGAATTTTTATTTATATTAAATAATGCTTAAAATTCAATAACTCAAGATTGGCACATACTACCACAACGGTTCTGCCTTTGTTTGAAAGAGACTGTCTTATTCTATCATGTGTGCGACTTTCGGCAACGTACACGTTATCGTTGATTTTTTATAAATTTTTATTTATATTAAATAATGCTTAAAATTCAATAACTCAAGATTGGCACAAACTACCACAACGGTTCTGCCATCGTTTGAAAGAGACTGTCTTAACCTATCATGTGTGCGACTTTCGGCAACGTACACGTTATCGTTGATTTTTTATGAATTTTTATTTATATTAAATAATGCTTAAAATTCAATAACTCAAGATTGGCACATACTACCACAATGGTTCTGCCATCGTTTGAAAGAGACTGTCTTAACCTATCATGTGTGCGACTTTCGGCAACGTACACGCTATCGTTGATTTTTTATGAATTTTTATTTATATTAAATAATGCTTAAAATTCAATAACTCAAGATTGCGACATACTACCACAACGGTTCTGCCATCGTTTGAAAGAGACTGTCTTATTCTATCATGTGTGCGACTTTCGGCAACGTACACGTTATCGTTGATTTTTTATGAATTTTTATTTATATTAAATAATGCTTAAAATTCAATAACTCAAGATTGGCACATACTACCACAAAGGTTCTGCCATCCTGTGAAAGAGACTGTCTTATTCTATCATGTGTGCGACTTTCGGCAACGTACACGTTATCGTTGATTTTTTATGAATTTTTATTTATATTAAATAATGCTTAAAATTCAATAACTCAAGATTGCGAAATACTACCACAACGGTTCTGCCATCGTTTGAAAGAGACTGTCTTATTCTATCATGTGTGTGACTTTCGGCAACGTACACGTTATCGTTGATTTTTTATGAATTTTTATTTATATTAAATAATGCTTAAAATTCAATAACTCAAGATTGCGACATACTACCACAACGGTTCTGCCATCGTTTGAAAGAGACTGTCTAATTCTATCATGTGTGCGACTTTCGGCAACGTACACGTTATCGTTGATTTTTTATGAATTTTTATTTATATTAAATAATGCTTAAAATTCAATAACTCAAGATTGGCACAAACTACCACAACGGTTCTGCCATTGTTTGAAAGAGACTGTCTTAACCTATCATGTGTGAGAATTTCGGCAACGTACACGTTATCGTTGATTTTTTATGAATTTTTATTTATATTAAATAATGCTTAAAATTCAATAACTCAAGATTGGCACATACTACCACAAAGGTTCTGCCATTGTTTGAAAGAGACTGTCTTAACCTATTATGTGTGCGACTTTCGGCAACGTACACGTTATCGTTGATTTTTTATGAATTTTTATTTATATTAAATAATGCTTAAAATTCAATAACTCAAGATTGGCACATACTACCACAAAGGTTCTGCCATTGTTTGAAAGAGACTGTCTTAACCTATCATGTGTGCGAATTTCGGCAACGTACACGTTATCGTTGATTTTTTATGAATTTTTATTTATATTAAATAATGCTTAAAATTCAATAACTCAAGATTGGCACATACTACCACAAAGGTTCTGCCATTGTTTGAAAGAGACTGTCTTATTCTATCATGTGTGCGACATTCGGCAACGTACACATTATCGTTGATTTTTAATGAATTTTTATTTATTCTAAATAATGCTTAAAATTCAATAACTCAAGATTGGGACATACTACCACAACGGTTCTGCCTTTGTTTGAAAGAGACTGTCTTAACCTATCATGTGTGCGAATTTCGGCAACGTACACGTTATCGTTGATTTTTTATGAATTTTTATTTATATTAAATAATGCTTAAAATTCAATAACTCAAGATTGGCACATACTACCACAAAGGTTCTGCCTTTGTTTGAAAGATACTGTCTTAACCTATCATGTGTGCGAATTTCGGCAACGTACACATTATCGTTGATTTTTTATGAATTTTTATTTATATTAAATAATGCTTAAAATTCAATAACTCAAGATTGGCACATACTACCACAAAGGTTCTGCCATTGTTTGAAAGAGACTGTCTTATTCTATCATGTGTGCGACATTCGGCAACGTACACATTATCGTTGATTTTTTATGAATTTTTATTTATTCTAAATAATGCTTAAAATTCAATAACTCAAGATTGGGACATACTACCACAACGGTTCTGCCTTTGTTTGAAAGAGACTGTCTTAACCTATCATGTGTGCGACTTTTGGAAACTTACACTCTATGGTTGATTTTTAATAATGCTTAAAGTTAAATTACTCAAGATTGGCACATACTACCACAACGGTTCTGCCATCGTTTGAAAGAGACTGTCTTAACCTATCATCAGTGCGACTTTCGCCAACGTACACGTTATCGTTGATTTTTTATGAATTTTTATTTATATTAAATAATGCTTAAAATTCAATAAGTCAAGATTGGCACATACTACCACAACGGTTCTGCCATAGTTTGAAAGAGACTGTCTTAACCTATCATGTGTGCGACTTTCGGCAACGTACAAATTATCGTTGATTTTTTATGAATTTTTATTTATATTAAATAATGCTTAAAATTCAATAACTCAAGATTGGCACATACTACCACAACGGTTCTGCCATCGTTTGAAAGAGACTGTCTTAACCTATCATGTGTGCGACTTTCGGCAACGTACACGCTATCGTTGATTTTTTATGAATTTTTATTTATATTAAATAATGCTTAAAATTCAATAACTCAAGATTGCGACATACTACCACAACGTTTCTGCCATCGTTTGAAAGAGACTGTCTTATTCTATCATGTGTGCGACTTTCGGCAACGTACACGTTATCGTTGATTTTTTATGAATTTTTATTTATATTAAATAATGCTTAAAATTCAATAACTCAAGATTGCGAAATACTACCACAACGGTTCTGCCATCGTTTGAAAGAGACTGTCTTAACCTATCATGTGTGCGACTTTCGGCAACGTACACGTTATCGTTGATTTTTTATGAATTTTTATTTAAATTAAATAATGCTTAAAATTCAATAACTCAAGATTGCGACATACTACCACAACGGTTCTGCCATCGTTTGAAAGAGACTGTCTAATTCTATCATGTGTGCGACTTTCGGCAACGTACACGTTATCGTTGATTTTTTATGAATTTTTATTTATATTAAATAATGCTTAAAATTCAATAACTCAAGATTGGCACATACTACCACAACGGTTCTGCCTTTGTTTGAAAGAGACTGTCTTATTCTATCATGTGTGCGACTTTCGGCAACGTACACGTTATCGTTGATTTTTTATAAATTTTTATTTATATTAAATAATGCTTAAAATTCAATAACTCAAGATTGGCACAAACTACCACAACGGTTCTGCCATCGTTTGAAAGAGACTGTCTTAACCTATCATGTGTGCGACTTTCGGCAACGTACACGTTATCGTTGATTTTTTATGAATTTTTATTTATATTAAATAATGCTTAAAATTCAATAACTCAAGATTGGCACATACTACCACAATGGTTCTGCCATCGTTTGAAAGAGACTGTCTTAACCTATCATGTGTGCGACTTTCGGCAACGTACACGCTATCGTTGATTTTTTATGAATTTTTATTTATATTAAATAATGCTTAAAATTCAATAACTCAAGATTGCGACATACTACCACAACGGTTCTGCCATCGTTTGAAAGAGACTGTCTTATTCTATCATGTGTGCGACTTTCGGCAACGTACACGTTATCGTTGATTTTTTATGAATTTTTATTTATATTAAATAATGCTTAAAATTCAATAACTCAAGATTGGCACATACTACCACAAAGGTTCTGCCATCCTGTGAAAGAGACTGTCTTATTCTATCATGTGTGCGACTTTCGGCAACGTACACGTTATCGTTGATTTTTTATGAATTTTTATTTATATTAAATAATGCTTAAAATTCAATAACTCAAGATTGCGAAATACTACCACAACGGTTCTGCCATCGTTTGAAAGAGACTGTCTTATTCTATCATGTGTGTGACTTTCGGCAACGTACACGTTATCGTTGATTTTTTATGAATTTTTATTTATATTAAATAATGCTTAAAATTCAATAACTCAAGATTGCGACATACTACCACAACGGTTCTGCCATCGTTTGAAAGAGACTGTCTAATTCTATCATGTGTGCGACTTTCGGCAACGTACACGTTATCGTTGATTTTTTATGAATTTTTATTTATATTAAATAATGCTTAAAATTCAATAACTCAAGATTGGCACAAACTACCACAACGGTTCTGCCATTGTTTGAAAGAGACTGTCTTAACCTATCATGTGTGAGAATTTCGGCAACGTACACGTTATCGTTGATTTTTTATGAATTTTTATTTATATTAAATAATGCTTAAAATTCAATAACTCAAGATTGGCACATACTACCACAAAGGTTCTGCCATTGTTTGAAAGAGACTGTCTTAACCTATTATGTGTGCGACTTTCGGCAACGTACACGTTATCGTTGATTTTTTATGAATTTTTATTTATATTAAATAATGCTTAAAATTCAATAACTCAAGATTGGCACATACTACCACAAAGGTTCTGCCATTGTTTGAAAGAGACTGTCTTAACCTATCATGTGTGCGAATTTCGGCAACGTACACGTTATCGTTGATTTTTTATGAATTTTTATTTATATTAAATAATGCTTAAAATTCAATAACTCAAGATTGGCACATACTACCACAAAGGTTCTGCCATTGTTTGAAAGAGACTGTCTTATTCTATCATGTGTGCGACATTCGGCAACGTACACATTATCGTTGATTTTTAATGAATTTTTATTTATTCTAAATAATGCTTAAAATTCAATAACTCAAGATTGGGACATACTACCACAACGGTTCTGCCTTTGTTTGAAAGAGACTGTCTTAACCTATCATGTGTGCGACTTTCGGCAACGTACACGCTATCGTTGATTTTTTATGAATTTTTATTTATATTAAATAATGCTTAAAATTCAATAACTCAAGATTGCGACATACTACCACAACGGTTCTGCCATCGTTTGAAAGAGACTGTCTTATTCTATCATGTGTGCGACTTTCGGCAACGTACACGTTATCGTTGATTTTTTATGAATTTTTATTTATATTAAATAATGCTTAAAATTCAATAACTCAAGATTGGCACATACTACCACAAAGGTTCTGCCATCCTGTGAAAGAGACTGTCTTATTCTATCATGTGTGCGACTTTCGGCAACGTACACGTTATCGTTGATTTTTTATGAATTTTTATTTATATTAAATAATGCTTAAAATTCAATAACTCAAGATTGGCACATACTACCACAATGGTTCTGCCATCGTTTGAAAGAGACTGTCTTAACCTATCATGTGTGCGACTTTCGGCAACGTACACGCTATCGTTGATTTTTTATGAATTTTTATTTATATTAAATAATGCTTAAAATTCAATAACTCAAGATTGCGACATACTACCACAACGGTTCTGCCATCGTTTGAAAGAGACTGTCTTATTCTATCATGTGTGCGACTTTCGGCAACGTACACGTTATCGTTGATTTTTTATGAATTTTTATTTATATTAAATAATGCTTAAAATTCAATAACTCAAGATTGGCACATACTACCACAAAGGTTCTGCCATCCTGTGAAAGAGACTGTCTTATTCTATCATGTGTGCGACTTTCGGCAACGTACACGTTATCGTTGATTTTTTATGAATTTTTATTTATATTAAATAATGCTTAAAATTCAATAACTCAAGATTGCGAAATACTACCACAACGGTTCTGCCATCGTTTGAAAGAGACTGTCTTATTCTATCATGTGTGTGACTTTCGGCAACGTACACGTTATCGTTGATTTTTTATGAATTTTTATTTATATTAAATAATGCTTAAAATTCAATAACTCAAGATTGCGACATACTACCACAACGGTTCTGCCATCGTTTGAAAGAGACTGTCTAATTCTATCATGTGTGCGACTTTCGGCAACGTACACGTTATCGTTGATTTTTTATGAATTTTTATTTATATTAAATAATGCTTAAAATTCAATAACTCAAGATTGGCACAAACTACCACAACGGTTCTGCCATTGTTTGAAAGAGACTGTCTTAACCTATCATGTGTGAGAATTTCGGCAACGTACACGTTATCGTTGATTTTTTATGAATTTTTATTTATATTAAATAATGCTTAAAATTCAATAACTCAAGATTGGCACATACTACCACAAAGGTTCTGCCATTGTTTGAAAGAGACTGTCTTAACCTATTATGTGTGCGACTTTCGGCAACGTACACGTTATCGTTGATTTTTTATGAATTTTTATTTATATTAAATAATGCTTAAAATTCAATAACTCAAGATTGGCACATACTACCACAAAGGTTCTGCCATTGTTTGAAAGAGACTGTCTTAACCTATCATGTGTGCGAATTTCGGCAACGTACACGTTATCGTTGATTTTTTATGAATTTTTATTTATATTAAATAATGCTTAAAATTCAATAACTCAAGATTGGCACATACTACCACAAAGGTTCTGCCATTGTTTGAAAGAGACTGTCTTATTCTATCATGTGTGCGACATTCGGCAACGTACACATTATCGTTGATTTTTAATGAATTTTTATTTATTCTAAATAATGCTTAAAATTCAATAACTCAAGATTGGGACATACTACCACAACGGTTCTGCCTTTGTTTGAAAGAGACTGTCTTAACCTATCATGTGTGCGAATTTCGGCAACGTACACGTTATCGTTGATTTTTTATGAATTTTTATTTATATTAAATAATGCTTAAAATTCAATAACTCAAGATTGGCACATACTACCACAAAGGTTCTGCCATTGTTTGAAAGAGACTGTCTTATTCTATCATGTGTGCGACATTCGGCAACGTACACATTATCGTTGATTTTTAATGAATTTTTATTTATTCTAAATAATGCTTAAAATTCAATAACTCAAGATTGGGACATACTACCACAACGGTTCTGCCTTTGTTTGAAAGAGACTGTCTTAACCTATCATGTGTGCGACATTCGGCAACGTACACGTTATCGTTGATTTTTTATGAATTTTTATTTATATTAAATAATGCTTAAAATTCAATAACTCAAGATTGGCACATACTACCACAAAGGTTCTGCCTTTGTTTGAAAGATACTGTCTTAACCTATCATGTGTGCGAATTTCGGCAACGTACACATTATCGTTGATTTTTTATGAATTTTTATTTATATTAAATAATGCTTAAAATTCAATAACTCAAGATTGGCACATACTACCACAAAGGTTCTGCCATTGTTTGAAAGAGACTGTCTTATTCTATCATGTGTGCGACATTCGGCAACGTACACATTATCGTTGATTTTTTATGAATTTTTATTTATTCTAAATAATGCTTAAAATTCAATAACTCAAGATTGGGACATACTACCACAACGGTTCTGCCTTTGTTTGAAAGAGACTGTCTTAACCTATCATGTGTGAGAATTTCGGCAACGTACACGTTATCGTTGATTTTTTATGAATTTTTATTTATATTAAATAATGCTTAAAATTCAATAACTCAAGATTGGCACATACTACCACAAAGGTTCTGCCATTGTTTGAAAGAGACTGTCTTAACCTATTATGTGTGCGACTTTCGGCAACGTACACGTTATCGTTGATTTTTTATGAATTTTTATTTATATTAAATAATGCTTAAAATTCAATAACTCAAGATTGGCACATACTACCACAAAGGTTCTGCCATTGTTTGAAAGAGACTGTCTTAACCTATCATGTGTGCGAATTTCGGCAACGTACACGTTATCGTTGATTTTTTATGAATTTTTATTTATATTAAATAATGCTTAAAATTCAATAACTCAAGATTGGCACATACTACCACAAATGTTCTGCCTTTGTTTGAAAGATACTGTCTTAACCTATCATGTGTGCGAATTTCGGCAACGTACACATTATCGTTGATTTTTTATGAATTTTTATTTATATTAAATAATGCTTAAAATTCAATAACTCAAGATTGGCACATACTACCACAAAGGTTCTGCCATCGTTTGAAAGAGACTGTCTTAACCTATCATGTGTGCGACTTTCGGCAACGTACACGTTATCGTTGATTTTTTATGAATTTTTATTTATATTAAATAATGCTTAAAATTCAATAACTCAAGATTGGCACATACTACCACAAATGTTCTGCCTTTGTTTGAAAGAGACTGTCTTAACCTATCATGTGTGCGAATTTCGGCAACGTACACATTATCGTTGATTTTTTATGAATTTTTATTTATATTAAATAATGCTTAAAATTCAATAACTCAAGATTGGCACATACTACCACAAAGGTTCTGCCATTGTTTGAAAGAGACTGTCTTAACCTATCATGTGTGCGAATTTCGGCAACGTACACGTTATCGTTGATTTTTTATGAATTTTTATTTATATTAAATAATGCTTAAAATTCAATAACTCAAGATTGGCACATACTACCACAAAGGTTCTGCCATTGTTTGAAAGAGACTGTCTTATTCTATCATGTGTGCGACATTCGGCAACGTACACATTATCGTTGATTTTTTATGAATTTTTATTTATTCTAAATAATGCTTAAAATTCAATAACTCAAGATTGGGACATACTACCACAACGGTTCTGCCTATGTTTGAAAGAGACTGTCTTAACCTATCATGTGTGAGAATTTCGGCAACGTACACGTTATCGTTGATTTTTTATGAATTTTTATTTATATTAAATAATGCTTAAAATTCAATAACTCAAGATTGGCACATACTACCACAAAGGTTCTGCCATTGTTTGAAAGAGACTGTCTTAACCTATTATGTGTGCGACTTTCGGCAACGTACACGTTATCGTTGATTTTTTATGAATTTTTATTTATATTAAATAATGCTTAAAATTCAATAACTCAAGATTGGCACATACTACCACAAAGGTTCTGCCATTGTTTGAAAGAGACTGTCTTAACCTATTATGTGTGCGACTTTCGGCAACGTACACGTTATCGTTGATTTTTTATGAATTTTTATTTATATTAAATAATGCTTAAAATTCAATAACTCAAGATTGGCACATACTACCACAAAGGTTCTGCCATTGTTTGAAAGAGACTGTCTTATTCTATCATGTGTGCGACATTCGGCAACATACACGCTATCGTTGATTTTTTATGAATTTTTATTTATATTAAATAATGCTTAAAATTCAATAACTCAAGATTGGCACATACTACCACAAAGGTTCTGCCATTGTTTGAAAGAGACTGTCTTAACCTATCATGTGTGCGAATTTCGGCAACGTACACGTTATCGTTGATTTTTTATGAATTTTTATTTATATTAAATAATGCTTAAAATTCAATAACTCAAGATTGGCACATACTACCACAAAGGTTCTGCCATTGTTTGAAAGAGACTGTCTTATTCTATCATGTGTGCGACATTCGGCAACGTACACCTTATCGTTGATTTTTTATGAATTTTTTTTTATTCTAAATAATGCTTAAAATTCAATAACTCAAGATTGGGACATACTACCACAACGGTTCTGCCTTTGTTTGAAAGAGACTGTCTTAACCTATCATGTGTGAGAATTTCGGCAACGTACACGTTATCGTTGATTTTTTATGAATTTTTATTTATATTAAATAATGCTTAAAATTCAATAACTCAAGATTGGCACATACTACCACAAAGGTTCTGCCATTGTTTGAAAGAGACTGTCTTAACCTATCATGTGTGAGAATTTCGGCAACGTACACGTTATCGTTGATTTTTTATGAATTTTTATTTATATTAAATAATGCTTAAAATTCAATAACTCAAGATTGGCACATACTACCACAAAGGTTCTGCCATTGTTTGAAAGAGACTGTCTTATTCTATCATGTGTGCGACATTCGGCAACGTACACATTATCGTTGATTTTTTATGAATTTTTATTTATTCTAAATAATGCTTAAAATTCAATAACTCAAGATTGGGACATACTACCACAACGGTTCTGCCTTTGTTTGAAAGAGACTGTCTTAACCTATCATGTGTGAGAATTTCGGCAACGTACACGTTATCGTTGATTTTTTATGAATTTTTATTTATATTAAATAATGCTTAAAATTCAATAACTCAAGATTGGCACATACTACCACAAAGGTTCTGCCATTGTTTGAAAGAGACTGTCTTAACCTATTATGTGTGCGACTTTCGGCAACGTACACGTTATCGTTGATTTTTTATGAATTTTTATTTATATTAAATAATGCTTAAAATTCAATAACTCAAGATTGGCACATACTACCACAAAGGTTCTGCCATTGTTTGAAAGAGACTGTCTTAACCTATTATGTGTGCGACTTTCGGCAACGTACACGTTATCGTTGATTTTTTATGAATTTTTATTTATATTAAATAATGCTTAAAATTCAATAACTCAAGATTGGCACATACTACCACAAAGGTTCTGCCATTGTTTGAAAGAGACTGTCTTATTCTATCATGTGTGCGACATTCGGCAACGTACACGCTATCGTTGATTTTTTATGAATTTTTATTTATATTAAATAATGCTTAAAATTCAATAACTCAAGATTGGCACATACTACCACAAAGGTTCTGCCATTGTTTGAAAGAGACTGTCTTAACCTATCATGTGTGCGAATTTCGGCAACGTACACGTTATCGTTGATTTTTTATGAATTTTTATTTATATTAAATAATGCTTAAAATTCAATAACTCAAGATTGGCACATACTACCACAACGGTTCTGCCATTGTTTGAAAGAGACTGTCTTAACCTATCATGTGTGAGAATTTCGGCAACGTACACGTTATCGTTGATTTTTTATGAATTTTTATTTATATTAAATAATGCTTAAAATTCAATAACTCAAGATTGGCACATACTACCACAAAGGTTCTGCC
Organism: Astyanax mexicanus; assembly: GCF_023375975.1. Classification (NCBI taxonomy): domain Eukaryota; kingdom Metazoa; phylum Chordata; class Actinopteri; order Characiformes; family Acestrorhamphidae; genus Astyanax; species Astyanax mexicanus. The sequence continues at coordinate 126,359 of NW_026040059.1, forward strand.
ATTGTTTGAAAGAGACTGTCTTAACCTATTATGTGTGCGACTTTCGGCAACGTACACGTTATCGTTGATTTTTTATGAATTTTTATTTATATTAAATAATGCTTAAAATTCAATAACTCAAGATTGGCACATACTACCACAAAGGTTCTGCCATTGTTTGAAAGAGACTGTCTTATTCTATCATGTGTGCGACATTCGGCAACGTACACGCTATCGTTGATTTTTTATGAATTTTTATTTATATTAAATAATGCTTAAAATTCAATAACTCAAGATTGGCACATACTACCACAAAGGTTCTGCCATTGTTTGAAAGAGACTGTCTTAACCTATCATGTGTGCGAATTTCGGCAACGTACACGTTATCGTTGATTTTTTATGAATTTTTATTTATATTAAATAATGCTTAAAATTCAATAACTCAAGATTGGCACATACTACCACAACGGTTCTGCCATTGTTTGAAAGAGACTGTCTTAACCTATCATGTGTGAGAATTTCGGCAACGTACACGTTATCGTTGATTTTTTATGAATTTTTATTTATATTAAATAATGCTTAAAATTCAATAACTCAAGATTGGCACATACTACCACAAAGGTTCTGCCATTGTTTGAAAGAGACTGTCTTATTCTATCATGTGTGCGACATTCGGCAACGTACACATTATCGTTGATTTTTTATGAATTTTTATTTATTCTAAATAATGCTTAAAATTCAATAACTCAAGATTGGGACATACTACCACAACGGTTCTGCCTTTGTTTGAAAGAGACTGTCTTAACCTATCATGTGTGAGAATTTCGGCAACGTACACGTTATCGTTGATTTTTTATGAATTTTTATTTATATTAAATAATGCTTAAAATTCAATAACTCAAGATTGGCACATACTACCACAAAGGTTCTGCCATTGTTTGAAAGAGACTGTCTTATTCTATCATGTGTGCGACATTCGGCAACGTACACATTATCGTTGATTTTTTATGAATTTTTATTTATTCTAAATAATGCTTAAAATTCAATAACTCAAGATTGGGACATACTACCACAACGGTTCTGCCTTTGTTTGAAAGAGACTGTCTTAACCTATCATGTGTGAGAATTTCGGCAACGTACACGTTATCGTTGATTTTTTATGAATTTTTATTTATATTAAATAATGCTTAAAATTCAATAACTCAAGATTGGCACATACTACCACAAAGGTTCTGCCAATGTTTGAAAGAGACTGTCTTAACCTATTATGTGTGCGACTTTCGGCAACGTACACGTTATCGTTGATTTTTTATGAATTTTTATTTATATTAAATAATGCTTAAAATTCAATAACTCAAGATTGGCACATACTACCACAAAGGTTCTGCCATTGTTTGAAAGAGACTGTCTTAACCTATTATGTGTGCGACTTTCGGCAACGTACACGTTATCGTTGATTTTTTATGAATTTTTATTTATATTAAATAATGCTTAAAATTCAATAACTCAAGATTGGCACATACTACCACAAAGGTTCTGCCATTGTTTGAAAGAGACTGTCTTATTCTATCATGTGTGCGACATTCGGCAACGTACACGCTATCGTTGATTTTTTATGAATTTTTATTTATATTAAATAATGCTTAAAATTCAATAACTCAAGATTGGCACATACTACCACAAAGGTTCTGCCATTGTTTGAAAGAGACTGTCTTAACCTATCATGTGTGCGAATTTCGGCAACGTACACGTTATCGTTGATTTTTTATGAATTTTTATTTATATTAAATAATGCTTAAAATTCAATAACTCAAGATTGGCACATACTACCACAAAGGTTCTGCCATTGTTTGAAAGAGACTGTCTTAACCTATTATGTGTGCGACTTTCGGCAACGTACACGTTATCGTTGATTTTTTATGAATTTTTATTTATATTAAATAATGCTTAAAATTCAATAACTCAAGATTGGCACATACTACCACAAAGGTTCTGCCATTGTTTGAAAGAGACTGTCTTATTCTATCATGTGTGCGACATTCGGCAACGTACACGCTATCGTTGATTTTTTATGAATTTTTATTTATATTAAATAATGCTTAAAATTCAATAACTCAAGATTGGCACATACTACCACAAAGGTTCTGCCATTGTTTGAAAGAGACTGTCTTAACCTATCATGTGTGCGAATTTCGGCAACGTACACGTTATCGTTGATTTTTTATGAATTTTTATTTATATTAAATAATGCTTAAAATTCAATAACTCAAGATTGGCACATACTACCACAAAGGTTCTGCCATTGTTTGAAAGAGACTGTCTTATTCTATCATGTGTGCGACATTCGGCAACGTACACGCTATCGTTGATTTTTTATGAATTTTTATTTATATTAAATAATGCTTAAAATTCAATAACTCAAGATTGGCACATACTACCACAAAGGTTCTGCCATTGTTTGAAAGAGACTGTCTTAACCTATCATGTGTGCGAATTTCGGCAACGTACACGTTATCGTTGATTTTTTATGAATTTTTATTTATATTAAATAATGCTTAAAATTCAATAACTCAAGATTGGCACATACTACCACAACGGTTCTGCCTTTGTTTGAAAGAGACTGTCTTAACCTATCATGTGTGAGAATTTCGGCAACGTACACGTTATCGTTGATTTTTTATGAATTTTTATTTATATTAAATAATGCTTAAAATTCAATAACTCAAGATTGGCACATACTACCACAAAGGTTCTGCCATTGTTTGAAAGAGACTGTCTTAACCTATCATGTGTGAGAATTTCGGCAACGTACACGTTATCGTTGATTTTTTATGAATTTTTATTTATATTAAATAATGCTTAAAATTCAATAACTCAAGATTGGCACATACTACCACAAAGGTTCTGCCATTGTTTGAAAGAGACTGTCTTATTCTATCATGTGTGCGACATTCGGCAACGTACACATTATCGTTGATTTTTTATGAATTTTTATTTATTCTAAATAATGCTTAAAATTCAATAACTCAAGATTGGGACATACTACCACAACGGTTCTGCCTTTGTTTGAAAGAGACTGTCTTAACCTATCATGTGTGAGAATTTCGGCAACGTACACGTTATCGTTGATTTTTTATGAATTTTTATTTATATTAAATAATGCTTAAAATTCAATAACTCAAGATTGGCACATACTACCACAAAGGTTCTGCCAATGTTTGAAAGAGACTGTCTTAACCTATTATGTGTGCGACTTTCGGCAACGTACACGTTATCGTTGATTTTTTATGAATTTTTATTTATATTAAATAATGCTTAAAATTCAATAACTCAAGATTGGCACATACTACCACAAAGGTTCTGCCATTGTTTGAAAGAGACTGTCTTAACCTATTATGTGTGCGACTTTCGGCAACGTACACGTTATCGTTGATTTTTTATGAATTTTTATTTATATTAAATAATGCTTAAAATTCAATAACTCAAGATTGGCACATACTACCACAAAGGTTCTGCCATTGTTTGAAAGAGACTGTCTTATTCTATCATGTGTGCGACATTCGCCAACGTACACGCTATCGTTGATTTTTTATGAATTTTTATTTATATTAAATAATGCTTAAAATTCAATAACTCAAGATTGGCACATACTACCACAAAGGTTCTGCCATTGTTTGAAAGAGACTGTCTTAACCTATCATGTGTGCGAATTTCGGCAACGTACACGTTATCGTTGATTTTTTATGAATTTTTATTTATATTAAATAATGCTTAAAATTCAATAACTCAAGATTGGCACATACTACCACAAAGGTTCTGCCATTGTTTGAAAGAGACTGTCTTATTCTATCATGTGTGCGACATTCGGCAACGTACACCTTATCGTTGATTTTTTATGAATTTTTATTTATTCTAAATAATGCTTAAAATTCAATAACTCAAGATTGGGACATACTACCACAACGGTTCTGCCTTTGTTTGAAAGAGACTGTCTTAACCTATCATGTGTGAGAATTTCGGCAACGTACACGTTATCGTTGATTTTTTATGAATTTTTATTTATATTAAATAATGCTTAAAATTCAATAACTCAAGATTGGCACATACTACCACAAAGGTTCTGCCATTGTTTGAAAGAGACTGTCTTAACCTATCATGTGTGAGAATTTCGGCAACGTACACGTTATCGTTGATTTTTTATGAATTTTTATTTTTATTAAATAATGCTTAAAATTCAATAACTCAAGATTGGCACATACTACCACAAAGGTTCTGCCATTGTTTGAAAGAGACTGTCTTAACCTATCATGTGTGCGAATTTCGGCAACGTACACGTTATCGTTGATTTTTTATGAATTTTTATTTATATTAAATAATGCTTAAAATTAAATAACTCAAGATTGGCACATACTACCACAAAGGTTCTGCCATTGTTTGAAAGAGACTGTCTTAACCTATCATGTGTGCGACTTTCGGCAACGTACACGTTATCGTTGATTTTTTATGAATTTTTATTTTTATTAAATAATTCTTAAAATTCAATAACTCAAGATTGGCACATACTACCACAAAGGTTCTGCCATTGTTTGAAAGAGACTGTCTTAACCTATCATGTGTGCGAATTTCGGCAACGTACACGTTATCGTTGATTTTTTATGAATTTTTATTTATATTAAATAATGCTTAAAATTAAATAACTCAAGATTGGCACATACTACCACAAAGGTTCTGCCATTGTTTGAAAGAGACTGTCTTAACCTATCATGTGTGCGAATTTCGGCAACGTACACGTTATCGTTGATTTTTTATGAATTTTTATTTATATTAAATAATGCTTAAAATTCAATAACTCAAGATTGGCACATACTACCACAAAGGTTCTGCCATTGTTTGAAAGAGACTGTCTTATTCTATCATGTGTGCGACATTCGGCAACGTACACATTATCGTTGATTTTTTATGAATTTTTATTTATTCTAAATAATGCTTAAAATTCAATAACTCAAGATTGGGACATACTACCACAACGGTTCTGCCTTTGTTTGAAAGAGACTGTCTTAACCTATCATGTGTGAGAATTTCGGCAACGTACACGTTATCGTTGATTTTTTATGAATTTTTATTTATATTAAATAATGCTTAAAATTCAATAACTCAAGATTGGCACATACTACCACAAAGGTTCTGCCATTGTTTGAAAGAGACTGTCTTAACCTATTATGTGTGCGACTTTCGGCAACGTACACGTTATCGTTGATTTTTTATGAATTTTTATTTATATTAAATAATGCTTAAAATTCAATAACTCAAGATTGGCACATACTACCACAAAGGTTCTGCCATTTGTTTGAAAGAGACTGTCTTAACCTATCATGTGTGCGAATTTCGGCAACGTACACGTTATCGTTGATTTTTTATGAATTTTTATTTATATTAAATAATGCTTAAAATTCAATAACTCAAGATTGGCACATACTACCACAAAGTTTCTGCCATTGTTTGAAAGAGACTGTCTTATTCTATCATGTGTGCGACATTCGGCAACGTACACATTATCGTTGATTTTTTATGAATTTTTATTTATTCTAAATAATGCTTAAAATTCAATAACTCAAGATTGGCACATACTACCACAAAGGTTCTGCCATCGTTTGAAAGAGACTGTCTTAACCTATCATGTGTGCGACTTTCGGCAACGTACACGTTATCGTTGATTTTTTTATGAATTTTTATTTATATTAAATAATGCTTAAAATTCAATAACTCAAGATTGGCACATACTACCACAAAGTTTCTGCCATTGTTTGAAAGAGACTGTCTTATTCTATCATGTGTGCGACATTCGGCAACGTACACATTATCGTTGATTTTTTTATGAATTTTTATTTATATTAAATAATGCTTAAAATTCAATAACTCAAGATTGGCACATACTACCACAAAGGTTCTGCCTTTGTTTGAAAGAGACTGTCTTAACCTATCATGTGTGAGAATTTCGGCAACGTACACGTTATCGTTGATTTTTTATGAATTTTTATTTATATTAAATAATGCTTAAAATTCAATAACTCAAGATTGGCACATACTACCACAAAGGTTCTGCCATTGTTTGAAAGAGACTGTCTTAACCTATTATGTGTGCGACTTTCGGCAACGTACACGCTATCGTTGATTTTTTATGAATTTTTATTTATATTAAATAATGCTTAAAATTCAATAACTCAAGATTGGCACATACTACCACAAAGGTTCTGCCATTTGTTTGAAAGAGACTGTCTTATTCTATCATGTGTGCGACATTCGGCAACGTACACATTATCGTTGATTTTTTATGAATTTTTATTTATTCTAAATAATGCTTAAAATTCAATAACTCAAGATTGGGACATACTACCACAACGGTTCTGCCTTTGTTTGAAAGAGACTGTCTTAACCTATCATGTGTGCGAATTTCGGCAACGTACACGTTATCGTTGATTTTTTATGAATTTTTATTTATATTAAATAATGCTTAAAATTCAATAACTCAAGATTGGCACATACTACCACAAAGGTTCTGCCATTGTTTGAAAGAGACTGTCTTATTCTATCATGTGTGCGACATTCGGCAACGTACACATTATCGTTGATTTTTTATGAATTTTTATTTATTCTAAATAATGCTTAAAATTCAATAACTCAAGATTGGCACATACTACCACAAAGGTTCTGCCATCGTTTGAAAGAGACTGTCTTAACCTATTATGTGTGCGACTTTCGGCAACGTACACGTTATCGTTGATTTTTTATGAATTTTTATTTATATTAAATAATGCTTAAAATTCAATAACTCAAGATTGGCACATACTACCACAAAGGTTCTGCCATTTGTTTGAAAGAGACTGTCTTATTCTATCATGTGTGCGACATTCGGCAACGTACACATTATCGTTGATTTTTTATGAATTTTTATTTATTCTAAATAATGCTTAAAATTCAATAACTCAAGATTGGGACATACTACCACAACGGTTCTGCCTTTGTTTGAAAGAGACTGTCTTAACCTATCATGTGTGCGAATTTCGGCAACGTACACGTTATCGTTGATTTTTTATGAATTTTTATTTATATTAAATAATGCTTAAAATTCAATAACTCAAGATTGGCACATACTACCACAAAGGTTCTGCCATTGTTTGAAAGAGACTGTCTTATTCTATCATGTGTGCGACATTCGGCAACGTACACATTATCGTTGATTTTTTATGAATTTTTATTTATTCTAAATAATGCTTAAAATTCAATAACTCAAGATTGGGACATACTACCACAACGGTTCTGCCTTTGTTTGAAAGAGACTGTCTTAACCTATCATGTGTGAGAATTTCGGCAACGTACACGTTATCGTTGATTTTTTATGAATTTTTATTTATATTAAATAATGCTTAAAATTCAATAACTCAAGATTGGCACATACTACCACAAAGGTTCTGCCATTGTTTGAAAGAGACTGTCTTAACCTATTATGTGTGCGACTTTCGGCAACGTACACGTTATCGTTGATTTTTTATGAATTTTTATTTATATTAAATAATGCTTAAAATTCAATAACTCAAGATTGGCACATACTACCACAAAGGTTCTGCCATTGTTTGAAAGAGACTGTCTTAACCTATTATGTGTGCGACTTTCGGCAACGTACACGTTATCGTTGATTTTTTATGAATTTTTATTTATATTAAATAATGCTTAAAATTCAATAACTAAAGATTGGCACATACTACCACAAAGGTTCTGCCATTGTTTGAAAGAGACTGTCTTATTCTATCATGTGTGCGACATTCGGCAACGTACACGCTATCGTTGATTTTTTATGAATTTTTATTTATATTAAATAATGCTTAAAATTCAATAACTCAAGATTGGCACATACTACCACAAAGGTTCTGCCATTGTTTGAAAGAGACTGTCTTAACCTATCATGTGTGCGAATTTCGGCAACGTACACGTTATCGTTGATTTTTTATGAATTTTTATTTATATTAAATAATGCTTAAAATTCAATAACTCAAGATTGGCACATACTACCACAACGGTTCTGCCTTTGTTTGAAAGAGACTGTCTTAACCTATCATGTGTGAGAATTTCGGCAACGTACACGTTATCGTTGATTTTTTATGAATTTTTTATTAATATTAAATAATGCTTAAAATTCAATAACTCAAGATTGGCACATACTACCACAAAGGTTCTGCCATTGTTTGAAAGAGACTGTCTTAACCTATCATGTGTGAGAATTTCGGCAACGTACACGTTATCGTTGATTTTTTATGAATTTTTATTTATATTAAATAATGCTTAAAATTCAATAACTCAAGATTGGCACATACTACCACAAAGGTTCTGCCATTGTTTGAAAGAGACTGTCTTATTCTATCATGTGTGCGACATTCGGCAACGTACACATTATCGTTGATTTTTTATGAATTTTTATTTATTCTAAATAATGCTTAAAATTCAATAACTCAAGATTGGGACATACTACCACAACGGTTCTGCCTTTGTTTGAAAGAGACTGTCTTAACCTATCATGTGTGAGAATTTCGGCAACGTACACGTTATCGTTGATTTTTTATGAATTTTTATTTATATTAAATAATGCTTAAAATTCAATAACTCAAGATTGGCACATACTACCACAAAGGTTCTGCCAATGTTTGAAAGAGACTGTCTTAACCTATTATGTGTGCGACTTTCGGCAACGTACACGTTATCGTTGATTTTTTATGAATTTTTATTTATATTAAATAATGCTTAAAATTCAATAACTCAAGATTGGCACATACTACCACAAAGGTTCTGCCATTGTTTGAAAGAGACTGTCTTAACCTATTATGTGTGCGACTTTCGGCAACGTACACGTTATCGTTGATTTTTTATGAATTTTTATTTATATTAAATAATGCTTAAAATTCAATAACTCAAGATTGGCACATACTACCACAAAGGTTCTGCCATTGTTTGAAAGAGACTGTCTTATTCTATCATGTGTGCGACATTCGGCAACGTACACGCTATCGTTGATTTTTTATGAATTTTTATTTATATTAAATAATGCTTAAAATTCAATAACTCAAGATTGGCACATACTACCACAAAGGTTCTGCCATTGTTTGAAAGAGACTGTCTTAACCTATCATGTGTGCGAATTTCGGCAACGTACACGTTATCGTTGATTTTTTATGAATTTTTATTTATATTAAATAATGCTTAAAATTCAATAACTCAAGATTGGCACATACTACCACAAAGGTTCTGCCATTGTTTGAAAGAGACTGTCTTATTCTATCATGTGTGCGACATTCGGCAACGTACACGCTATCGTTGATTTTTTATGAATTTTTATTTATATTAAATAATGCTTAAAATTCAATAACTCAAGATTGGCACATACTACCACAAAGGTTCTGCCATTGTTTGAAAGAGACTGTCTTAACCTATCATGTGTGCGAATTTCGGCAACGTACACGTTATCGTTGATTTTTTATGAATTTTTATTTATATTAAATAATGCTTAAAATTCAATAACTCAAGATTGGCACATACTACCACAACGGTTCTGCCTTTGTTTGAAAGAGACTGTCTTAACCTATCATGTGTGAGAATTTCGGCAACGTACACGTTATCGTTGATTTTTTATGAATTTTTATTTATATTAAATAATGCTTAAAATTCAATAACTCAAGATTGGCACATACTACCACAAAGGTTCTGCCATTGTTTGAAAGAGACTGTCTTAACCTATCATGTGTGAGAATTTCGGCAACGTACACGTTATCGTTGATTTTTTATGAATTTTTATTTATATTAAATAATGCTTAAAATTCAATAACTCAAGATTGGCACATACTACCACAAAGGTTCTGCCATTGTTTGAAAGAGACTGTCTTATTCTATCATGTGTGCGACATTCGGCAACGTACACATTATCGTTGATTTTTTATGAATTTTTATTTATTCTAAATAATGCTTAAAATTCAATAACTCAAGATTGGGACATACTACCACAACGGTTCTGCCTTTGTTTGAAAGAGACTGTCTTAACCTATCATGTGTGAGAATTTCGGCAACGTACACGTTATCGTTGATTTTTTATGAATTTTTATTTATATTAAATAATGCTTAAAATTCAATAACTCAAGATTGGCACATACTACCACAAAGGTTCTGCCAATGTTTGAAAGAGACTGTCTTAACCTATTATGTGTGCGACTTTCGGCAACGTACACGTTATCGTTGATTTTTTATGAATTTTTATTTATATTAAATAATGCTTAAAATTCAATAACTCAAGATTGGCACATACTACCACAAAGGTTCTGCCATTGTTTGAAAGAGACTGTCTTAACCTATTATGTGTGCGACTTTCGGCAACGTACACGTTATCGTTGATTTTTTATGAATTTTTATTTATATTAAATAATGCTTAAAATTCAATAACTCAAGATTGGCACATACTACCACAAAGGTTCTGCCATTGTTTGAAAGAGACTGTCTTATTCTATCATGTGTGCGACATTCGCCAACGTACACGCTATCGTTGATTTTTTATGAATTTTTATTTATATTAAATAATGCTTAAAATTCAATAACTCAAGATTGGCACATACTACCACAAAGGTTCTGCCATTGTTTGAAAGAGACTGTCTTAACCTATCATGTGTGCGAATTTCGGCAACGTACACGTTATCGTTGATTTTTTATGAATTTTTATTTATATTAAATAATGCTTAAAATTCAATAACTCAAGATTGGCACATACTACCACAAAGGTTCTGCCATTGTTTGAAAGAGACTGTCTTATTCTATCATGTGTGCGACATTCGGCAACGTACACCTTATCGTTGATTTTTTATGAATTTTTATTTATTCTAAATAATGCTTAAAATTCAATAACTCAAGATTGGGACATACTACCACAACGGTTCTGCCTTTGTTTGAAAGAGACTGTCTTAACCTATCATGTGTGAGAATTTCGGCAACGTACACGTTATCGTTGATTTTTTATGAATTTTTATTTATATTAAATAATGCTTAAAATTCAATAACTCAAGATTGGCACATACTACCACAAAGGTTCTGCCATTGTTTGAAAGAGACTGTCTTAACCTATCATGTGTGAGAATTTCGGCAACGTACACGTTATCGTTGATTTTTTATGAATTTTTATTTTTATTAAATAATGCTTAAAATTCAATAACTCAAGATTGGCACATACTACCACAAAGGTTCTGCCATTGTTTGAAAGAGACTGTCTTAACCTATCATGTGTGCGAATTTCGGCAACGTACACGTTATCGTTGATTTTTTATGAATTTTTATTTATATTAAATAATGCTTAAAATTAAATAACTCAAGATTGGCACATACTACCACAAAGGTTCTGCCATTGTTTGAAAGAGACTGTCTTAACCTATCATGTGTGCGACTTTCGGCAACGTACACGTTATCGTTGATTTTTTATGAATTTTTATTTATATTAAATAATGCTTAAAATTCAATAACTCAAGATTGGCACATACTACCACAAAGGTTCTGCCATTGTTTGAAAGAGACTGTCTTATTCTATCATGTGTGCGACATTCGGCAACGTACACGCTATCGTTGATTTTTTATGAATTTTTATTTATATTAAATAATGCTTAAAATTCAATAACTCAAGATTGGCACATACTACCACAAAGGTTCTGCCATTGTTTGAAAGAGACTGTCTTAACCTATCATGTGTGCGAATTTCGGCAACGTACACGTTATCGTTGATTTTTTATGAATTTTTATTTATATTAAATAATGCTTAAAATTCAATAACTCAAGATTGGCACATACTACCACAAAGGTTCTGCCATTGTTTGAAAGAGACTGTCTTATTCTATCATGTGTGCGACATTCGGCAACGTACACCTTATCGTTGATTTTTTATGAATTTTTATTTATTCTAAATAATGCTTAAAATTCAATAACTCAAGATTGGGACATACTACCACAACGGTTCTGCCTTTGTTTGAAAGAGACTGTCTTAACCTATCATGTGTGAGAATTTCGGCAACGTACACGTTATCGTTGATTTTTTATGAATTTTTATTTATATTAAATAATGCTTAAAATTCAATAACTCAAGATTGGCACATACTACCACAAAGGTTCTGCCATTGTTTGAAAGAGACTGTCTTAACCTATCATGTGTGAGAATTTCGGCAACGTACACATTATCGTTGATTTTTTATGAATTTTTATTTTTATTAAATAATTCTTAAAATTCAATAACTCAAGATTGGCACATACTACCACAAAGGTTCTGCCATTGTTTGAAAGAGACTGTCTTAACCTATCATGTGTGCGAATTTCGGCAACGTACACGTTATCGTTGATTTTTTATGAATTTTTATTTATATTAAATAATGCTTAAAATTAAATAACTCAAGATTGGCACATACTACCACAAAGGTTCTGCCATTGTTTGAAAGAGACTGTCTTAACCTATTATGTGTGCGACTTTCGGCAACGTACACGTTATCGTTGATTTTTTATGAATTTTTATTTATATTAAATAATGCTTAAAATTCAATAACTCAAGATTGGCACATACTACCACAAAGGTTCTGCCATTTGTTTGAAAGAGACTGTCTTATTCTATCATGTGTGCGACATTCGGCAACATACACATTATCGTTGATTTTTTATGAATTTTTATTTATTCTAAATAATGCTTAAAATTCAATAACTCAAGATTGGGACATACTACCACAACGGTTCTGCCTTTGTTTGAAAGAGACTGTCTTAACCTATCATGTGTGCGAATTTCGGCAACGTACACGTTATCGTTGATTTTTTATGAATTTTTATTTATATTAAATAATGCTTAAAATTCAATAACTCAAGATTGGCACATACTACCACAAAGTTTCTGCCATTGTTTGAAAGAGACTGTCTTATTCTATCATGTGTGCGACATTCGGCAACGTACACATTATCGTTGATTTTTTATGAATTTTTATTTATTCTAAATAATGCTTAAAATTCAATAACTCAAGATTGGCACATACTACCACAAAGGTTCTGCCATCGTTTGAAAGAGACTGTCTTAACCTATCATGTGTGCGACTTTCGGCAACGTACACGTTATCGTTGATTTTTTTATGAATTTTTATTTATATTAAATAATGCTTAAAATTCAATAACTCAAGATTGGCACATACTACCACAAAGTTTCTGCCATTGTTTGAAAGAGACTGTCTTATTCTATCATGTGTGCGACATTCGGCAACGTACACATTATCGTTGATTTTTTATGAATTTTTATTTATTCTAAATAATGCTTAAAATTCAATAACTCAAGATTGGCACATACTACCACAAAGGTTCTGCCATCGTTTGAAAGAGACTGTCTTAACCTATCATGTGTGCGACTTTCGGCAACGTACACGTTATCGTTGATTTTTTTATGAATTTTTATTTATATTAAATAATGCTTAAAATTCAATAACTCAAGATTGGCACATACTACCACAAAGGTTCTGCCTTTGTTTGAAAGAGACTGTCTTAACCTATCATGTGTGAGAATTTCGGCAACGTACACGTTATCGTTGATTTTTTATGAATTTTTATTTATATTAAATAATGCTTAAAATTCAATAACTCAAGATTGGCACATACTACCACAAAGGTTCTGCCATTTGTTTGAAAGAGACTGTCTTATTCTATCATGTGTGCGACATTCGGCAACGTACACATTATCGTTGATTTTTTATGAATTTTTATTTATTCTAAATAATGCTTAAAATTCAATAACTCAAGATTGGGACATACTACCACAACGGTTCTGCCTTTGTTTGAAAGAGACTGTCTTAACCTATCATGTGTGCGAATTTCGGCAACGTACACGTTATCGTTGATTTTTTATGAATTTTTATTTATATTAAATAATGCTTAAAATTCAATAACTCAAGATTGGCACATACTACCACAAAGGTTCTGCCATTGTTTGAAAGAGACTGTCTTATTCTATCATGTGTGCGACATTCGGCAACGTACACATTATCGTTGATTTTTTATGAATTTTTATTTATTCTAAATAATGCTTAAAATTCAATAACTCAAGATTGGCACATACTACCACAAAGGTTCTGCCATCGTTTGAAAGAGACTGTCTTAACCTATTATGTGTGCGACTTTCGGCAACGTACACGTTATCGTTGATTTTTTATGAATTTTTATTTATATTAAATAATGCTTAAAATTCAATAACTCAAGATTGGCACATACTACCACAAAGGTTCTGCCATTTGTTTGAAAGAGACTGTCTTATTCTATCATGTGTGCGACATTCGGCAACGTACACATTATCGTTGATTTTTTATGAATTTTTATTTATTCTAAATAATGCTTAAAATTCAATAACTCAAGATTGGGACATACTACCACAACGGTTCTGCCTTTGTTTGAAAGAGACTGTCTTAACCTATCATGTGTGCGAATTTCGGCAACGTACACGTTATCGTTGATTTTTTATGAATTTTTATTTATATTAAATAATGCTTAAAATTCAATAACTCAAGATTGGCACATACTACCACAAAGTTTCTGCCATTGTTTGAAAGAGACTGTCTTATTCTATCATGTGTGCGACATTCGGCAACGTACACATTATCGTTGATTTTTTATGAATTTTTATTTATTCTAAATAATGCTTAAAATTCAATAACTCAAGATTGGCACATACTACCACAAAGGTTCTGCCATCGTTTGAAAGAGACTGTCTTAACCTATCATGTGTGCGACTTTCGGCAACGTACACGTTATCGTTGATTTTTTTATGAATTTTTATTTATATTAAATAATGCTTAAAATTCAATAACTCAAGATTGCGACATACTACCACAACGGTTCTGCCATCGTTTGAAAGAGACTGTCTTATTCTATCATGTGTGCGACTTTCGGCAACGTACACGTTATCGTTGATTTTTTATGAATTTTTATTTATATTAAATAATGCTTAAAATTCAATAACTCAAGATTGGCACATACTACCACAAAGGTTCTGCCATTGTTTGAAAGAGACTGTCTTATTCTATCATGTGTGCGACATTCGGCAACGTACACGCTATCGTTGATTTTTTATGAATTTTTATTTATATTAAATAATGCTTAAAATTCAATAACTCAAGATTGGCACATACTACCACAAAGGTTCTGCCATTGTTTGAAAGAGACTGTCTTATTCTATCATGTGTGCGACATTCGGCAACGTACACATTATCGTTGATTTTTTATGAATTTTTATTTATTCTAAATAATGCTTAAAATTCAATAACTCAAGATTGGGACATACTACCACAAAGGTTCTGCCATTGTTTGAAAGAGACTGTCTTATTCTATCATGTGTGCGACATTCGGCAACGTACACATTATCGTTGATTTTTTATGAATTTTTATTTATTCTAAATAATGCTTAAAATTCAATAACTCAAGATTGGGACATACTACCACAACGGTTCTGCCTTTGTTTGAAAGAGACTGTCTTAACCTATCATGTGTGCGAATTTCGGCAACGTACACGTTATCGTTGATTTTTTATGAATTTTTATTTATATTAAATAATGCTTAAAATTCAATAACTCAAGATTGGCACATACTACCACAAAGGTTCTGCCATTGTTTGAAAGAGACTGTCTTATTCTATCATGTGTGCGACATTCGGCAACGTACACATTATCGTTGATTTTTTATGAATTTTTATTTATTCTAAATAATGCTTAAAATTCAATAACTCAAGATTGGCACATACTACCACAAAGGTTCTGCCATTGTTTGAAAGAGACTGTCTTATTCTATCATGTGTGCGACATTCGGCAACGTACACATTATCGTTGATTTTTTATGAATTTTTATTTATTCTAAATAATGCTTAAAATTCAATAACTCAAGATTGGGACATACTACCACAACGGTTCTGCCTTTGTGTGAAAGAGACTGTCTTATTCTATCATGTGTGCGACATTCGGCAACGTACACGCTATCGTTGATTTTTTATGAATTTTTATTTATATTAAAAAATGCTTAAAATTCAATAACTCAAGATTGGGACATACTACCACAACGGTTCTGCCTTTGTTTGAAAGAGACTGTCTTAACCTATCATGTGTGCGAATTTCGGCAACGTACACGTTATCGTTGATTTTTTATGAATTTTTATTTATATTAAATAATGCTTAAAATTCAATAACTCAAGATTGGCACATACTACCACAACGGTTCTGCCTTTGTTTGAAAGAGACTGTCTTATTCTATCATGTGTGCGACATTCGGCAACGTACACGCTATCGTTGATTTTTTATGAATTTTTATTTATATTAAATAATGCTTAAAATTCAATAACTCAAGATTGGCACATACTACCACAACGGTTCTGCCATCGTTTGAAAGAGACTGTCTTAACCTATCATGTGTGCGACATTCGGCAACGTACACATTATCGTTGATTTTTTATGAATTTTTATTTATTCTAAATAATGCTTAAAATTCAATAACTCAAGATTGGGACATACTACCACAACGGTTCTGCCATCGTTTGAAAGAGACTGTCTTATTCTATCATGTGTGCGACATTCGGCAACGTACACGCTATCGTTGATTTTTTATGAATTTTTATTTATATTAAATAATGCTTAAAATTCAATAACTCAAGATTGGCACATACTACCACAACGGTTCTGCCTTTGTTTGAAAGAGACTGTCTTAACCTATCATGTGTGCGACGTTCGGCAACGTACACGCTATCGTTGATTTTTTATGAATTTTTATTTATATTAAATAATGCTTAAAATTCAATAACTCAAGATTGGCACATACTACCACAACGGTTCTGCCATCGTTTGAAAGAGACTGTCTTAACCTATCATTTGTGTGACTTTCGGCAACGTACACGTTATCGTTGATTTTTTATGAATTTTTATTTATATTAAATAATGCTTAAAATTCAATAATTCAAGATTGGCACATACTACCACAACGGTTCTGCCATCCTTTGAAAGAGACTGTCTTAACCTATCATGTGTGCGACTTTCGGCAACGTACACATTGCCGTTGATTTTTTATGAATTTTTATTTATATTAAATAATGCTTAAAATTCAATAACTCAAGATTGGCACATACTACCACAACGGTTCTGCCATCGTTTGAAAGAGACTGTCTTAACCTATAATGTGTGCGACTTTCGGCAACGTACACGTTTTCGTTGATTTTTTATGATTTTTTATTTATATTAAATAATGCTTAAAATTCAATAACTCAAGATTGGCACATACTACCACAACGGTTCTGCCATCGTTTGAAAGAGACTGTCTTATTCTATCATGTGTGCGACTTTCGGCAACGTACACGTTATCGTTGATTTTTTATGAATTTTTATTTATATTAAATAATGCTTAAAATTCAATAACTCAAGATTGGCACATACTACCACAACGGTTCTGCCATCGTTTGAAAGAGACTGTCTTATTCTATCATGTGTGCGACTTTCGGCAACGTACACGTTATCGTTGATTTTTTATGAATTTTTATTTATATAAAATAATGCTTAAAATTCAATAATTCAAGATTGGCACATACTACCACAACGGTTCTGCCATCCTTTGAAAGAGACTGTCTTAACCTATCATGTGTGCGACTTTCGGCAACGTACACATTGCCGTTGATTTTTTATGAATTTTTATTTATATTAAATAATGCTTAAAATTCAATAACTCAAGATTGGCACATACTACCACAACGGTTCTGCCATCGTTTGAAAGAGACTGTCTTAACCTATAATGTGTGCGACTTTCGGCAACGTACACGTTTTCGTTGATTTTTTATGATTTTTTATTTATATTAAATAATGCTTAAAATTCAATAACTCAAGATTGGCACATACTACCACAACGGTTCTGCCATCGTTTGAAAGAGACTGTCTTATTCTATCATGTGTGCGACTTTCGGCAACGTACACGTTATCGTTGATTTTTTATGAATTTTTATTTATATTAAATAATGCTTAAAATTCAATAACTCAAGATTGGCACATACTACCACAACGGTTCTGCCATCGTTTGAAAGAGACTGTCTTATTCTATCATGTGTGCGACTTTCGGCAACGTACACGTTATCGTTGATTTTTTATGAATTTTTATTTATATAAAATAATGCTTAAAATTCAATAACTCAAGATTGGCACATAATACCACAACGGTTCTGCCATCCTTTGAAAGAGACTGTCTTATTCTATCATGTGTGCGACTTTCGGCAACGTACACATTATCGTTGACTTTTTATGAATTTTTATTTATATTAAATAACGCTTAAAATTCAATAACTCAAGATTGGCACATACTACCACAACGGTTCTGCCTTCGTTTGAAAGAGACTGTCTAATTCTATCATGTGTGCGACTTTCGGCAACGTACACGTTATCGTTGATTTTTTATGAATTTTTATTTATATTAAATAATGCTTAAAATTCAATAACTCAAGATTGGCACATACTACCACAACGGTTCTGCCATCGTTTGAAAGAGACTGTCTTAACCTATCATGTGTGCGACTTTCGGCAACGTACACGTTATCGTTGATTTTTTATGAATTTTTATTTATATTAAATAATGCTTAAAATTCAATAATTCAAGATTGGCACATACTACCACAACGGTTCTGCCATCCTTTGAAAGAGACTGTCTTAACCTATCATGTGTGCGACTTTCGGCAACGTACACATTGCCGTTGATTTTTTATGAATTTTTATTTATATTAAATAATGCTTAAAATTCAATAACTCAAGATTGGCACATACTACCACAACGTTTCTGCCATCGTTTGAAAGAGACTGTCTTAACCTATCATGTGTGCGACTTTCGGCAACGTACACGTTTTCGTTGATTTTTTATGAATTTTTATTTATATTAAATAATGCTTAAAATTCAATAACTCAAGATTGGCACATACTACCACAACGGTTCTGCCATCGTTTGAAAGAGACTGTCTTATTCTATCATGTGTGCGACTTTCGGCAACGTACACGTTATCGTTGATTTTTTATGAATTTTTATTTATATTAAATAATGCTTAAAATTCAATAACTCAAGATTGGCACATACTACCACAACGGTTCTGCCATCCTTTGAAAGAGACTGTCTTAACCTATCATGTGTGCGACTTTCGGCAACGTACACATTGCCGTTGATTTTTTATGAATTTTTATTTATATTAAATAATGCTTAAAATTCAATAACTCAAGATTGGCACATACTACCACAACGGTTCTGCCATTGTTTGAAAGAGACTGTCTTAACCTATCATGTGTGCGACTTTCGGCAACGTACACTTTATCGTTGATTTTTTATGAATTTTTATTTATATTAAATAATGCTTAAAATTCAATAACTCAAGATTGGCACATACTACCACAAAGGTTCTGCCATTGTTTGAAAGAGACTGTCTTAACCTATCATGTGTGCGAATTTCGGCAACGTACACGTTATCGTTGATTTTTTATGAATTTTTAATTATATTAAATAATGCTTAAAATTCAATAACTCAAGATTGGCACATACTACCACAAAGGTTCTGCCATTGTTTGAAAGAGACTGTCTTATTCTATCATGTGTGCGACATTCGGCAACGTACACATTATCGTTGATTTTTTATGAATTTTTATTTATTCTAAATAATGCTTAAAATTCAATAACTCAAGATTGGGACATACTACCACAACGGTTCTGCCTTTGTTTGAAAGAGACTGTCTTAACCTATCATGTGTGAGAATTTCGGCAACGTACACGTTATCGTTGATTTTTTATGAATTTTTATTTATATTAAATAATGCTTAAAATTCAATAACTCAAGATTGGCACATACTACCACAAAGGTTCTGCCATTGTTTGAAAGAGACTGTCTTATTCTATCATGTGTGCGACATTCGGCAACGTACACGCTATCGTTGATTTTTTATGAATTTTTATTTATATTAAATAATGCTTAAAATTCAATAACTCAAGATTGGCACATACTACCACAAAGGTTCTGCCATCCTTTGAAAGAGACTGTCTTATTCTATCATGTGTGCGACTTTCGGCAACGTACACGCTATCGTTGATTTTTTATGAATTTTTATTTATATTAAATAATGCTTAAAATTCAATAACTCAAGATTGGCACATACTACCACAAAGGTTCTGCCATTGTTTGAAAGAGACTGTCTTAACCTATCATGTGTGCGAATTTCGGCAACGTACACGTTATCGTTGATTTTTTATGAATTTTTATTTATATTAAATAATGCTTAAAATTCAATAACTCAAGATTGGCACATACTACCACAAAGGTTCTGCCATTGTTTGAAAGAGACTGTCTTATTCTATCATGTGTGCGACATTCGGCAACGTACACATTATCGTTGATTTTTTATGAATTTTTATTTATTCTAAATAATGCTTAAAATTCAATAACTCAAGATTGGGACATACTACCACAACGGTTCTGCCTTTGTTTGAAAGAGACTGTCTTAACCTATCATGTGTGAGAATTTCGGCAACGTACACGTTATCGTTGATTTTTTATGAATTTTTATTTATATTAAATAATGCTTAAAATTCAATAACTCAAGATTGGCACATACTACCACAAAGGTTCTGCCATTGTTTGAAAGAGACTGTCTTATTCTATCATGTGTGCGACATTCGGCAACGTACACGCTATCGTTGATTTTTTATGAATTTTTATTTATATTAAATAATGCTTAAAATTCAATAACTCAAGATTGGCACATACTACCACAAAGGTTCTGCCATCCTTTGAAAGAGACTGTCTTATTCTATCATGTGTGCGACTTTCGGCAACGTACACGCTATCGTTGATTTTTTATGAATTTTTATTTATATTAAATAATGCTTAAAATTCAATAACTCAAGATTGGCACATACTACCACAACGGTTCTGCCTTTGTTTGAAAGAGACTGTCTTAACCTATCATGTGTGCGACGTTCGGCAACGTACACGCTATCGTTGATTTTTTATGAATTTTTATTTATATTAAATAATGCTTAAAATTCAATAACTCAAGATTGCGACATACTACCACAACGGTTCTGACATCGTTTGAAAGAGACTGTCTTATTCTATCAAGTGTGCGACTTTCGGCAACGTACACGTTATCGTTGATTTTTTATGAATTTTTATTTATATTAAATAATGCTTAAAATTCAATAACTCAAGATTGGCACATACTACCACAAAGGTTCTGCCATTGTTTGAAAGAGACTGTCTTATTCTATCATGTGTGCGACATTCGGCAACGTACACGCTATCGTTGATTTTTTATGAATTTTTATTTATATTAAATAATGCTTAAAATTCAATAACTCAAGATTGGCACATACTACCACAAAGGTTCTGCCATCCTTTGAAAGAGACTGTCTTATTCTATCATGTGTGCGACTTTCGGCAACGTACACGCTATCGTTGATTTTTTATGAATTTTTATTTATATTAAATAATGCTTAAAATTCAATAACTCAAGATTGGCACATACTACCACAACGGTTCTGCCTTTGTTTGAAAGAGACTGTCTTAACCTATCATGTGTGCGACGTTCGGCAACGTACACGCTATCGTTGATTTTTTATGAATTTTTATTTATATTAAATAATGCTTAAAATTCAATAACTCAAGATTGGCACATACTACCACAAAGGTTCTGCCATCGTTTGAAAGAGACTGTCTTATTCTATCATGTGTGCGACTTTCGGCAACGTACACGTTATCGTTGATTTTTTATGAATTTTTATTTATATTAAATAATGCTTAAAATTCAATAACTCAAGATTGCGAAATACTACCACAACGGTTCTGCCATCGTTTGAAAGAGACTGTCTTAACCTATCATGTGTGCGACTTTCGGCAACGTACACGTTATCGTTGATTTTTTATGAATTTTTATTTATATTAAATAATGCTTAAAATTCAATAACTCAAGATTGCGACATACTACCACAACGGTTCTGCCATCGTTTGAAAGAGACTGTCTTATTCTATCATGTGTGCGACTTTCGGCAACGTACACATTATCGTTGATTTTTTATGAATTTTTATTTATATTAAATAATGCTTAAAATTCAATAACTCAAGATTGGCACATACTACCACAACGGTTCTGCCATCGTTTGAAAGAGACTGTCTTATTCTATCATGTGTGCGACTTTCGGCAACGTACACGTTATCGTTGATTTTTTATGAATTTTTATTTATATTAAATAATGCTTAAAATTCAATAACTCAAGATTGGCACACACTACCACAACGGTTCTGCCATCGTTTGAAAGAGACTGTCTTATTCTATCATGTGTGCGACTTTCGGCAACGTACACGTTATCGTTGATTTTTTATGAATTTTTATTTATATTAAATAATGCTTAAAATTCAATAACTCAAGATTGGCACATACTACCACAAAGGTTCTGCCATCCTTTGAAAGAGACTGTCTTATTCTATCATGTGTGCGACTTTCGGCAACGTACACGTTATCGTTGATTTTTTATGAATTTTTATTTATATTAAATAATGCTTAAAATTCAATAACTCAAGATTGCGACATACTACCACAACGGTTCTGCCATCGTTTGAAAGAGACTGTCTAATTCTATCATGTGTGCGACTTTCGGCAACGTACACGTTTTCGTTGATTTTTTATGAATTTTTATTTATATTAAATAATGCTTAAAATTCAATAACTCAAGATTGGCACACACTACCACAACGGTTCTGCCATCCTTTGAAAGAGACTGTCTTAACCTATCATGTGTGCGACTTTCGGCAACGTACACATTGCCGTTGATTTTTTATGAATTTTTATTTATATTAAATAAAGCTTAAAATTCAATAACTCAAGATTGGCACATACTACCACAACGGTTCTGCCATCGTTTGAAAGAGACTGTCTTAAGCTATCATGTGTGCGACTTTTGGCAACATACACATTATCGTTGATTTTTTATGAATTTTTATTTATATTAAATAATGCTTAAAATTCAATAACTCAAGATTGGGACATACTAACACAACGGTTCTGCCATCGTTTGAAAGAGACTGTCTTAAGCTATCATGTGTGCGACTTTTGGCAACGTACACATTATCGTTGATTTTTTATGAATTTTTATTTATATTAAATAATGCTTAAAATTCAATAACTCAAGATTGGCACATACTACCACAACGGTTCTGCCATCGTTTGAAAGAGACTGACTTAACCTATCATGTGTGCGACTTTCGGCAACGTACACATTATCGTTGATTTTTTATGAATTTTTATTTATATAAAATAATGCTTAAAATTCAATAACTCAAGATTGGGACATACTACCACAACAGTTCTGCGATCCTTTGAAAGAGACTGTCTTACGCTATCATGTGTGCGACTTTTGGGAACGTACACATTATCGTTGATTTTTTATGAATTTTTATTTATATTAAATAATGCTTAAAATTCAATAACTCAAGATTGGGACATACTATCACAACAGTTCTGCCATCGTTTGAAAGAGACTGTCTTAAACTATCATGTATGCGACTTTTGGCAACGTACACATTATTGTTGATTTTTTATGAATTTTTATTTATATTAAATAATGCTTAAAATTCAATAACTCAAGATTGGCACATACTACCACAACGGTTCTGCCATCGTTTGAAAGAGACTGTCTTAACCTATCATGTGTGCGACTTTCGGCAACGTACACATTATCGTTGATTTTTTATGAATTTTTAATTATATAAAATAATGCTTAAAATTCAATAACTCAAGATTGGGACATACTACCACAACAGTTCTGCCATCGTTTGAAAGAGACTGTCTTAAACTATCATGTGTGCGACTTTCGGCAACGTATACATTATCGTTGATTTTTTATGAATTTTTATTTATATTAAATAATGCTTAAAATTCAATAAGTCAAGATTGGCACATACTACCACAACGGTTCTGCCATCGTTTGAAAGAGACTGTCTTAAGCTATCATGTGTGCGACTTTCGGCAACGTACACATTATCGTTGATTTTATATGAATTTTTATTTATATTAAATAATGCTTAAAATTCAATAACTCAAGATTGGGACATACTATCACAACAGTTCTGCCATCGTTTGAAAGAGACTGTCTTAAGCTATCATGTGTGCGACTTTTGGCAAAGTCCACATTATCGTTGATTTTTTATGAATTTTTATTTATATTAAATAATGCTTAAAATTCAATGACTCAAGATTGGGACATACTATCACAACAGTTCTGCCATCGTTTGAAAGAGACTGTCTTAACCTATCATGTGTGCGACTTTTGGCAACGTACACGTTACCGTTGATTTTTTACGAATTTTTATTTATATTAAATAATGCTTAAAATTCAATAGCTCAAGATTGGCACATACTACCACAACGGTTCTGCCATCGTTTGAAAGAGACTTTCTTAACCTATCATGTGTGCGACTTTCGGCAACGTACACATTATCGTTGATTTTTTATGAATTTTTATTTATATAAAATAATGCTTAAAATTCAATAAGTCAAGATTGGCACATACTACCACAACGGTTCTGCCATCGTTTGAAAGAGACTGTCTTAACCTATCATGTGTGCGACTTTCGGCAACGTACACATTATCGTTGGTTTTATATGAATTTTTATTTATATTAAATAATGCTTAAAATTCAATAACTCAAGATTGGCACATACTACCACAACGGTTCTGCCATCGTTTGAAAGAGGCTGTCTTAAGCTATCAGGTGTGCGACTTTCGGCAACGTACACATTATCGTTGATTTTTTATGAATTTTATTTATATTAAATAATGCTTAAAATTCAATAACTCAAGATTGGCACATACTACCACAACGGTTCTGCCATCGTTTGAAAGAGACTGTCTTAATCTATCATGTGTGCGACTTTCGGCAACGTACACGTTATCGTTGATTTTTTATGAATTTTTATTTATATTAAATAATGCTTAAAATTCAATAAATCAAGATTGGCACATACTACCACAACGGTTCTGCCATCGTTTGAAAGAGACTGTCTTAACCTATCATGTGTGCGACTTTTGGCAACGTACACGTTACCGTTGATTTTTTATGAATTTTTATTTATATTAAATAACACTTAAAATTCAATAACTCAAGATTGGCACATACTACCACAACGGTTCTGCCATCGTTTGAAAGAAGCTGTCTTAAGCTATCATGTGTGTGACTTTCGGCAACGCACACGCTATCGTTGATTTTTTATGAATTTTTATTTATATTAAATAATGCTTAAAATTCAATAACTCAAGATTGGGACATACTACCACAACGGTTCTGCCATCGTTTGAAAGAGACTGTCTTAAGCTATCAGGTGTGTCACTTTCGGCAATGTACACGCTATCTTTGATTTTTTATGATTTTTTTTTATATTAAATAATGATTAAAATTAAATTACTCAAGATTGACACACACTACCACAACGGTTCTGCCATCGTTTGAAAGAGATGTGTGCGACTTTCGGCAACCTACACTGTATGGTTGATTTTTTATGAATTTCTATTTATATTAAATAATGCTTAAAATTAAATTACTCAAGATGGGCCACAGTACCACAAAGAGGGGGGGAATTTATATTTATTTATATTAAATAATGCTTAAAATTAAATTACTCAAGATTGGGCCACAGTACCACAAAGAGGGGGGGAACCGGAACATACCATTTCACACAGCAGGGGGGGACCGGAATAAACCATTTCACACGGGGGGTTGTGAAATAACTCAAGATTGGGCCACAGTACCACAAAGTTTCTGGCATCATTTGAAATCTGTCCTTGGCTATCATGTGTGCGAGTTTGGGCAACTTTGACTGTATGGTTGATTTTATATGAATTTTTATTTATTGCAAATAATGCGTTAAATTCAATAACTCACGATTGGCACACACTGCCACAACGTTTCTGCCATCATTTGAAAGAGACTGTCTTAGGCTATCATGTGTGCGACTTTCGGCAACCTACACAACAACATTTTTTATGAATTTTTATTTATATTAAATAATGCTTTAAATTAAATTACTCAAGATTGGCATCACATGTGCGACTTTAGGCAACTTTCACTGTATGGTTGATTTTATATGAATTTTTATTCATTGCAAATAATGCTTTAAATTCAATAACTCAAGATTGAGCCACGGTACCACAACGGTACTAAAAAATCACAGCAAGTAACAAAATATTTAGGTTTGTAGCATGGTATTGTGCATGATATCATATGGCACACCCCCAATTGGAAACTCACCTGGGTTTCTGCAGTTTACAGTGTAAACTCTTCAGTCCAGCAGAGAGCAGCTCCACTCCTGAATCCTGCAGGTCATTGTTACTGAGGTCCAGCTCTATCAGGGAGGAGTTTTCTGATTTCAGAGCAGAGCATTGAGTTTCACAGTGTTTCACTGTGAGATTACAGTCAGCTAGTCTGCAAAGAAAGAGTAAACATAGTACAGTTAAAACAATGGAAGAAAACTCCACA
Source organism: Astyanax mexicanus (assembly GCF_023375975.1). NCBI lineage: Eukaryota > Metazoa > Chordata > Actinopteri > Characiformes > Acestrorhamphidae > Astyanax > Astyanax mexicanus. The sequence goes on from NW_026040059.1 coordinate 152,940, forward strand.
TTAATGATCTAATAAGATTTATGGACAAATTACATTACTTGTTCATATTTTTGCGGTCTGCAGGCTTATCATTACAAATGTTACTTAGTAAATCAACAGATACTGGATAATTTCCACTGCCTTTAATGGATTTAATGTTTTCAGCAACTCCATGATTAATGTTTTTAAAAACAAAAAAATATATATTAACCTAGTGTTTCTTTAATTGGTAATATGGTTCATTCACTAACACACCACTAAAAAGAGACTAAATAAATCTGTTCATGCTATCTCTACAATTGACCATTTTAGATATACCAGTCTATAAATTACTAGGTATAAAATAAGCACATTAAAGTCTTTCCACCATAAACTGACAAAGACTAAAAAAAATATATATATAAAATACACCAAATATTTATTTAAGAACTGATGAAACTTCCACTTTTAATTCACTACATATTTTCCCTGAGTTTAATACTTTTACTCCGATACATTTTAACGTCCTACTTCGTTACTCATTACCAGGGACGTCATCAGTCCTTCTTAGGGGCTCAGAAACCACCAAAGATAATCTACGTTGTCTCCGCTGAGCACACACACGCGCACGCCCACACACACTATATTAAACACCTCTTTATTCTACTGTTGTCTGACGGGATGTCCCACTCCACATACGTCCTGTATGTTTCTGCGTGCGTGTGCCCCTTCATTCACACTGGAAAGCGACAACGCGACAGGCCACCATTCATTTCCTATGGCAGGGTGCGATTTGTCGCTGCGACATGTGAGAGGTGACAAGTGAGAGCCGACAATCGACAAAGCGGCAAAGCAACAAGAAGTTGAAATTTTCTCAACTTTATGCAAATGATTTATGATGCAGTGAAGCGACATTCTAACCCAATCTTTGGACCAATCACATACAAGGCGGTCCGAGGTCCTCAGGCTTCTGCTCTCTGAACTTTTGGTTCCTTTTGCTGTGCATTCTGTTGAATGGGGTGGACATCGATCTGCGGTGTAGTGGATTAACCAGAGGATTCCTGCATCGCTTGGACACACACACACACACACACATACACACACACACATACTACCCCCACTTTATGGTCTATAAGGAACTTCAACCCCCAGAACACTCTAAAAGCCTTGGAGTTATCTTTTTCAAACAGCCTTAAATTTCAAAATGACATTTCCTGACTATTTCTTCACTCAGCCTCGCCCGAGAGCCCTAAATGCGAGTTTAGGGTAAAATTCTGTTTACATTCCTCCAAGTCATAAACCTCGGAGTTAATGTAAACATTTGGAACATTTGCAACACATTTGCAACATTTGCATCACTAGGACGGGACTGCGGACTTAAGAGAGTGTCAAAACTTAATTAATGCCTTGGAAATTGTTAATTCACCAAATATATTATACCAATTTAGGGGTTTGTGCTTTCTGCAACCACTTAGAAATAAGATTCATGAAGTTAAAATGAATGCTCTAAGCTTGGGATTCCATTTTCAACATTGCAGGCTCAAATTCTGTGGGGTGCAGGAAGAGCTCCTTCCCCCACCATCGTAAATTCCGATGCCAACCGCTTATCTACACTTAGCAGAGAAGAGGAATTTCTCACTGAGAAGATTTTGCTTAAAATACATATATATTGACTATATAAAAAAGGTGTTTTATAGAATGTTTACTAGATAATGGTATATGTGTCTGGTATATGGTATATGTGTTTGGATGTGTCCTGATTCAATTTTTCTACACATTCAAGTCTGAATCAACAAGGTTTAACTAGCATTTGATAATTTAGCTTTATTTGGTTATCAGTGGTTTAACCAGGTATTATCTTTTAAGTGATTTAATTGGGTTTAAATAATAACATGACTCTTGATCTCTTTCTGACAGAGTATCATCCATCGTTGTATTTCTAAGATTATCTAGTATTACAAAACTGTTTGTGGGCAAAATATATATAGTACATTTATTGTGATTCAATTGTAAGATTGTTTGTTTCCTGAATTTATCCTCACAAACTGATATGCTGAAAAATGTATTTTTAATCCACTGCTTAATTGAGTTTTCTTTTGGTTTGGTCTATTAGAAAAATAGACCATTAGCTGAAGCATGTTGACCATGTGAGGAGGGGGGGGTTTATGGCCCTTTGTGAATCCCCACCAAAGTTTGAAATTGCTCCTAGACCAATCAAAACACAGACACTTGGGCCACAGAGCCAATCGGAGCTCAAGGGCCAAACAGGCCACAGAGTCTAATAGTAAACTGGGCAGACACAGTTCAGAGTTTCCAGTTTCTCCGGAGTCCAGTAAAGTTGCCAGTTGAGTTTTGGGAGTTCAGGTCAGAGCAGTTAGAGAAGGAGTTGGAGAAGATGAGTTGAGGAAAACAGTTAGAGGAGAGAGGTTAGGGAGCCCAGAGATGGATAAAGGATAGACTGTTAGTTTAGTCATCTTAAGTTAGTTTTCTTAGACTAGTGCATTTAATCTTCAAGTATATTAATATTAGCTATCCTAGTTAAAATATCTAAGGTTATTTTACAATCTACGAAGCCAAGCATTATTCCATCTAAGTTTAGCTAAAGTACAGCTGAAAAGGAGATCCGCCAGATCCAACCCGGAAACCTGCGGTCCGGAGGCCACCAGCAAGCCACCTAAGAGCGAAGGGATTTACCCTGTGGGTTCTCATGGGGCTCCGTGCTGACACAGGAAGTCAAGCCACCCTGCAGACCGGCTCACGTGATCCTTTTTCGGGGTGAAGCATCAGACGACCAACCCAGGCGGACGTCACCAAGGCCCACTTCAACAACTCAGAGTAAGGCAGAGCTGGGTTTAATCTTTCGGCAGATGGTGTTCTGTTGGTCATGGTTTGGTCGGGTCTTTAATAGAGCGTCTTTAGTATAGATGACTCATTTTGAGTTGCTTGGTTGGAAATAAGAATTGGTTTCGTAGACTTAAAATGCCTTAGACCCTTATTTAGAAATACTCACTTAATAGTTATATTAATCTTTATTCCTTTCATATCAGCATTATAACGTGTTTGTCTTTTATTTCTCATTTATCATTCTACACTATGATTTGATAGCTAATGGCTACATTTATGACTTTTTAATGAATTATTTACTCATATCTGTGTGATTTAATAAATACTTTTATTTTACAAAACCTGTCATTTCAGTGTGTTTTTCTGGATAACTTGGTTATGAAAATTTCTGTCACCTGTAGAAACCACACCCTGAGATGTCTTGTGTTATTAATTAATTTGATTAATTAATTAATTAATTAATCTAATTAAATTAATTTAATAACTGGCGCCCAACTAAAAAATATTTCAACATCTCAATTAGCACCAGGTATTAAACCACTGAGCCCGCTACATAATTGGCTCGCCAACGTGGGGCAGGATTATTATTGGCTCTCCGCCGCGAGACCAGAATATATACACATTTCATAACCAGTTCCAGAAAATAGCGCTGTAAGTTGCAGAATAAAGTGTATTTTGTTGTTATTATTAAATGCGTTAGCTGCTGGCTAGCTGGCCTAGTTGGAGTTAACTGCATAAACCCAGCGTGTTAGAAACACACGCACATGTTCTACACGTGTTTTTGTTTACAATTCAGGACTGGCCAGTCCCCTGTGTGTGTGTGTGGTATGCGAGCGCTCTTGAAAACATTACGCTTATTTGTAAAATAAGCTTGGTTGACACACCGCCGTGTGTGGGTAACCTTAAACCCGGGTGTATATACGTGTATATACGTGTGTACTTACATAAAGTTCGAACTGTTTCCGGTAAAATAGACATATTTTGCCAGTGTTGATCTAAGGCCTTCGCGCAGCCCTGAGTCGCGGATCTCCGGCTCATCGACTCCGCGCTCCAGTTAAAACTGCCGGTTTTTGCGCGAAATCCGTAAAATCCTGCAGTACTGGACACTTCCACGTGCGTAAAAGAGTAGCTAACTTTTACGTAACACCACCCTGAGTGGCAGGAAGTTTATTGTGTGCGTGATTAAACTAACCACGCCAGGATGTAAATCCTCTTTGCTCATCTTGTGAAGTGTGTTGCTGCTGTGTTAAACTTTCGGACAGCCGTGCCCTTCTCCTCTGCTATTCACAGTCGACTGAGTCAGTCAAATCTGCTGACCAGGTCCCAGACCCAAGGGGCGGTCCTTAACGTGGCATCATCAGTGGGCGTGACCACTCCCACCAGTCGGCCTCTGCCACCATCTGGTGGACAGCCTGACTATTTACACTCAAACTCAAAGGGTGTTTTACTACCCCTCACCACTAGGGGGGGTACACTGCCACATCGCCATCTGGTGTTTGATTTGGTTAACTGCATACAGTGCAGAAAGGTGCATTTCATTTGTTTGACCACCAGAGGGAGCCACTTAGCCATATAGCTGTGTCGCCACCTGGTGTTGTACTTGTGTAATTGCTATCATCCTGTAGAGCGCATTTAGAGTTTCTGTCGCCAGAGGGTGCCAATTTCAAACAAACTTTTTGTTAAGTTAATAAAGGGAATTTGCATTGTGGTGGGGTTAAATGGTTTGTAAATAAGTAAACAAATAACTGCATTCATTTAATCGGTTAATATTAAATAGTTAAATTTAAGTTTCAGGTCTGCTCTCTCAAACATTACTCTTTATGTTACATTGAACCAAGCTAAATAGCTATCTCCATTGAGTAACTAATCACAACATAAAATAATTAACTGGTCATTTTAATCAATTTGATTAAGTAAAGTTAATTAAATTTTTGTTAATTAATTATTTTCAATTTAATTCAACCATCTTCAAATAAATTAAGCTTAATTATTGATCGATTAAGATCAATTATTAATAACTGATTGAAATTAATTAATTAATTAACCATTAAAAAAAAAAAAAAAAAAAAAAAAAAAAAAAAAAACCTATCCAGTTATCAGTTACTCAACCATATACCCAGCACACCTGTGCTTAATACATAGTTAAATTCTCCCATCCTGTACATAGTTAATAACTATACCCATATTTAGATTTAGACATTGTGTATAGTGCCCTACAGTTATTAAACTGTTCACTAGCATCACTGACAACAAATCTAACTATTCTTTTAAAATTAATCTACTAATTGTAACCTTAGGTCGCCCACTTTTAACAGATTTTCTTCTTAGAAAAGGCACAATGCTAATTGACTCGAACATAAAATAAACTTGTTTGTCATCAAAATTGTTTGATTCCACGTGCTTTACGTAAATCAAAATGTGTGTCACTGAAAAAGCTCTTTTAGAGCTTACAGCTGGTTTACCCCCAGGACTTACCGTCCCAGTCCAACAAAAGGACAGTGGGGGTCTCCATGCACTAATTGCCAAAAGCCTCAATGAGTGTGTATCTAAAATCCTTGAGGGCAAGCAACAAGTGGATCCGATTTCCCTAATACTGTGGAAACAACTGCTGTTGTCACAGGATCAACTTGCTGCTTCCTCCAAAACCATTCAAAATCTCCAAGCAGAGATTGTGACTTTAAATGATAGAGTTGCAGACCTAGAGAACAAAACTGTACAGTCTGAAATTAACCAAAGAGACCTCAAAACCGAAGTGCAGCTGCTTCAAAAGGAAGCCAACATAGCTACCCAACTTGCAGCTCAGTCACAGGAAAAACTAAAACATGCTATTGCAAGACAGGTTGAGCTACAAACTGAATTAGCACATGCTAACAATGCAGTCAAATTAACTCGAGACCAAACAGAGTTAACATTTGAGCTGATGATGGAGGGAGACTCCCCCATCAATCCAGCTGGTAAATCAGGAACCCCTGGGGTTCCGGATCCTAAGCAACAACCATCCACAAATACAATCCCTCTAGTCTCCCTTAAAGGTGCTGAAGCGCCAGTAGAACCAAGGTTCACTCAGCGTTCCCAGCCACATGGGACCTCTGTGCAACCTCAAGCACCCTCTGATAGAGATTTGGACAAAATTGCGCGTAACATCCCACGCTTTGAACCAGAACCGGACGGTTCTAATGATGTCCACCAGTATCTTCGCGACATTGACTTCTTCTTACGCCGTTTCCCCAAGGCCACGGTAGATGATAAAATCTACCTCATTAAGGTGTCCTCTAGTCGGGAAGTTGGACGTTTCATTGAGCGCCAACCACCCCAGGTTAAGAGAGACTATCCTGCTCTTTGCAAGGCTTTGGAGAATGAGTTCTCCAACCACCTTGTTCAAACCGGCCTTGCTGCAGCTCTTGCAATAAAGCAGAGTCGCCAGGAAACACCCCTACAGTACTATCACCGCCTCAGGCACGCTTATTTCGGCTATAGAAATGAGCCTGGAATGGAGGAAGAGGAAGTTTTCAAAACATTGTTCGTGAGAAACCTCCATCCCTCCACCAGTCACTCTTTTGGAGTCGCAGCCTGCCCTCGTACGCTAACAAGCCGGCAGCTGCGTGATTTGGCTCTCAGAGGATTTGCTAAGTTCCAACAAAACATTAATAAAAAATCAGAGTCAAATGACGTCCTGATAATTAATGAGCAGTCCTCCCACGTCAAGCAAAAAGGGGCACACAAGGCTCCAATGCCACCTAAGACCCAGTTAAACCACAAGAACCAGAGAGTGTTCCACTCTTGGCGTCGCTCGTCCCTACATTGGGCCAAGCAAAGTGACCAAAAGCCCTCCTATCGAAGGAAAGGTAGGATAAAACGCAGTTGGAATGGCAAACACTCACAGCATCAGGCTCGAGCACAGAGCTCCAGCAAACTTCAATCTCCGCTCAGGAGAAAGAGCCCAAAGCACCACAAACGTTGGTGTCCACCTAAAGGGCACAAGCATGAGACATATCCAACTAACCTGAGCACTAAAGACGGCAGTCTGCTCAGACAATTTCGTGACGAAATACGCAAGCAGGACAATGCTGAATCTGAATTCTTGCCAATTGTCCATGCTCCAGATCAACCTGCTTGGGGGGGTGCGAAATCCATCCACTCCAATGCAGCCTTGGTTGTACAGCCAGACGCTGAAGACAACCACACTGAGGAAGCTCCTTCCCTCAGCCTGGAGGATCCACCACCTAAACAATTCTTGGGTTTCTTAACCAAGAAAGGTCCAACACCAAAATTCTACCTAGCCACCTGGCTGGAAGATGTGTTCGGGTATGAAGCTCTTTTGGACACGGGGTCAGACATTTCTTTAATGTCAAATTCACTTTTTGACCAGGTGAGGGCGACAGCCCGCCGAAACAACAAAAAGATACCTCTGAAAAAGTGTGCTCTTCACCTTCAACCATATTCGCACACTGGTATCACTCTGCATTCTGCAGCCCTGGTGCACGTTGCCATCGGTCCAATGAGCCTCACCCATCCAATTCACATTTCTCCATTGGAGAACGTCCCATTGCTCTTTGGCAAAGACCTCCTTGACCGGTTCAAACCATTGATTGACTTTCAGCATCGTAGAATCTGGGCACAGGTTTGCGAACCCCTGCCCTGTCCTAAGGCACAGGATAGAGTTCAATGCTATCATGTTGCTAGCAACATTGAGCCACACAAGCTCATTGAACCTTCAAATTCCACGGGAATCAATGAGAAGCTCACTGTCAGGGTTCGGAAACCACCATCCTCAGAATCCCCTACCATGATTCTAAAACAAAACACCTGTTCATGGGCATTGACTCCCTCTACGGCTGTAGATGAGTACAACCCAAAAGCTGGAAAGTCATTCACTCTTAACACAACGGTCAACGGTGAAATCTTTGTTCCATGGGCTGACAAGTCAGCTGTTCACAGAACACCTGCAGGTTCCTTGCCACGGACTAACTGTGATCCTCTGTTCGTGCACCAAAAGGATTGTTCTCTTCTTGTTCCTGCACCAGTGGTTCCAGACAAACACAGTCCCTTGGATACTTATGAAGGTAAAAACATTCCCACCATCTACACAGATGGATGTGCTTTTCGGAATGCTCAAATCAAATGGAAAGTTGACATGACAATTGGTGCATGTGACAACACTTCTTTCAGAACACTGGCATTTCACCTTGATCCACTTGCCACTTACTGTGCGTCTTTCAGGATGCTCAAGGGCCTGTTTGTTTATGCCCCAGATACACACGCTTCATCTTCATTCGTGGTGCCTCAGAGCCATGGGGGGGAGAGCCTAGCCCAGGCCCTCGATCACCCATGGGTGGACCACAAAATGATGGGGAAAACACACCGAGCATTCCCACAATTGACATATCTGCCACTTGTTGGAAAAAGGCTAGTGTGTTTTCAGCCCCAATCTTCAGAAGATCTGTGTGGTGTATGGCCAATTCCACAAATGGATTGGGTCGAAAGACTCATGAAATTTGTTCGAAGGAACAAACATCTCATCACCGTGGCAGGTGCATTTGCCAGATGGGGGGGACGTCCCCCAGACCCTATTGGAATGGCTCAGGCCACAACTTTTTCGCTGAACCACACTTTCTCAGGTGTTGGTATATCTCACCGTTCTAGGGGTGAACTGCGGAAACACCCAAAACTGGGAAAAAGCACGCTTGGCTACCAACCATTGTGCTACACTGCTGAAAAGCTACTGGTGAGGTCCCAGCACAGCACTGGCAAAACAATTCGCGAGCTCAGGTCTCATTGGTTTGGTCCTCATGCAGAGGCAGACAAACTGCCTCGCATCTGGAACCAGATCCCGCATCGTCAGTGTTTTATTAAACCGATTCTCAAACAAGTTCACTGTAACCCAATTAAACTATGCAAAAGCCCCATGGGACAAGTCGGGACCAATAATGCCCTAGGTTAAATCATAATACTGGGCCAAATACTTAGACACACTGAGTGTTCATTGTCCACCATTTTCTGGCCTGACGCAATTGTTAAATTGAGAACGTACCACACATTCACTGTCTGGAACTCACCTATCCAAGTAGCATAACTCACAACAAATTGGATATTTTGTTAAACCTAGTGTTTGAATCACCATTTCAAACCATTAGCATAGCAGTATAATAAATACATGGAGAAGGGGGGGTGCCAATTTTTTTTTTTTTCTCTTCTCTTCAGGTGCCCAAAACATATTTTGTTTCCCTTCTGACTACGTTTGTTCCGCTATGTTGTTCTCAATTGTTGACTAAGTAGTGGCTAATTATTGAAGCATACCTTATGGGTAGGTTGTCTTGATAAAGTTATAAAGGAACAAATAGCTAGCAAACTATTTGTGACCCTTTCATATGCTTGTTGCCACCCTATCACATTAAATTAACTATTTTATTCAGAACCAAAAGCCAATAGCTACAACAAAAAAAAAAAAAAAAAACTGATCATCAGAGAAATTGTATATCCATTAGACCAAAAACTCTGTCAGCGACCTTGTAGTAGATTGTCTTAAGAAAGCATGACCAACAAGACACCAATTGCATGAAAGATGTACCCTAACGTGCTCTGTCTACAGAAATCCACGTTGACATCGACCGATGACCCAACGTCCAGTGGCCCATCGATCGATGGGGGGGGAATGTAGTGGATTAACCAGAGGATTCCTGCATCGCTTGGACACACACACACACACACACATACACACACACACATACTACCCCCACTTTATGGTCTATAAGGAACTTCAACCCCCAGAACACTCTAAAAGCCTTGGAGTTATCTTTTTCAAACAGCCTTAAATTTCAAAATGACATTTCCTGACTATTTCTTCACTCAGCCTCGCCCGAGAGCCCTAAATGCGAGTTTAGGGTAAAATTCTGTTTACATTCCTCCAAGTCATAAACCTCGGAGTTAATGTAAACATTTGGAACATTTGCAACACATTTGCAACATTTGCATCACTAGGACGGGACTGCGGACTTAAGAGAGTGTCAAAACTTAATTAATGCCTTGGAAATTGTTAATTCACCAAATATATTATACCAATTTAGGGGTTTGTGCTTTCTGCAACCACTTAGAAATAAGATTCATGAAGTTAAAATGAATGCTCTAAGCTTGGGATTCCATTTTCAACATTGCAGGCTCAAATTCTGTGGGGTGCAGGAAGAGCTCCTTCCCCCACCATCGTAAATTCCGATGCCAACCGCTTATCTACACTTAGCAGAGAAGAGGAATTTCTCACTGAGAAGATTTTGCTTAAAATACATATATATTGACTATATAAAAAAGGTGTTTTATAGAATGTTTACTAGATAATGGTATATGTGTCTGGTATATGGTATATGTGTTTGGATGTGTCCTGATTCAATTTTTCTACACATTCAAGTCTGAATCAACAAGGTTTAACTAGCATTTGATAATTTAGCTTTATTTGGTTATCAGTGGTTTAACCAGGTATTATCTTTTAAGTGATTTAATTGGGTTTAAATAATAACATGACTCTTGATCTCTTTCTGACAGAGTATCATCCATCGTTGTATTTCTAAGATTATCTAGTATTACAAAACTGTTTGTGGGCAAAATATATATAGTACATTTATTGTGATTCAATTGTAAGATTGTTTGTTTCCTGAATTTATCCTCACAAACTGATATGCTGAAAAATGTATTTTTAATCCACTGCTTAATTGAGTTTTCTTTTGGTTTGGTCTATTAGAAAAATAGACCATTAGCTGAAGCATGTTGACCATGTGAGGAGGGGGGGGTTTATGGCCCTTTGTGAATCCCCACCAAAGTTTGAAATTGCTCCTAGACCAATCAAAACACAGACACTTGGGCCACAGAGCCAATCGGAGCTCAAGGGCCAAACAGGCCACAGAGTCTAATAGTAAACTGGGCAGACACAGTTCAGAGTTTCCAGTTTCTCCGGAGTCCAGTAAAGTTGCCAGTTGAGTTTTGGGAGTTCAGGTCAGAGCAGTTAGAGAAGGAGTTGGAGAAGATGAGTTGAGGAAAACAGTTAGAGGAGAGAGGTTAGGGAGCCCAGAGATGGATAAAGGATAGACTGTTAGTTTAGTCATCTTAAGTTAGTTTTCTTAGACTAGTGCATTTAATCTTCAAGTATATTAATATTAGCTATCCTAGTTAAAATATCTAAGGTTATTTTACAATCTACGAAGCCAAGCATTATTCCATCTAAGTTTAGCTAAAGTACAGCTGAAAAGGAGATCCGCCAGATCCAACCCGGAAACCTGCGGTCCGGAGGCCACCAGCAAGCCACCTAAGAGCGAAGGGATTTACCCTGTGGGTTCTCATGGGGCTCCGTGCTGACACAGGAAGTCAAGCCACCCTGCAGACCGGCTCACGTGATCCTTTTTCGGGGTGAAGCATCAGACGACCAACCCAGGCGGACGTCACCAAGGCCCACTTCAACAACTCAGAGTAAGGCAGAGCTGGGTTTAATCTTTCGGCAGATGGTGTTCTGTTGGTCATGGTTTGGTCGGGTCTTTAATAGAGCGTCTTTAGTATAGATGACTCATTTTGAGTTGCTTGGTTGGAAATAAGAATTGGTTTCGTAGACTTAAAATGCCTTAGACCCTTATTTAGAAATACTCACTTAATAGTTATATTAATCTTTATTCCTTTCATATCAGCATTATAACGTGTTTGTCTTTTATTTCTCATTTATCATTCTACACTATGATTTGATAGCTAATGGCTACATTTATGACTTTTTAATGAATTATTTACTCATATCTGTGTGATTTAATAAATACTTTTATTTTACAAAACCTGTCATTTCAGTGTGTTTTTCTGGATAACTTGGTTATGAAAATTTCTGTCACCTGTAGAAACCACACCCTGAGATGTCTTGTGTTATTAATTAATTTGATTAATTAATTAATTAATTAATCTAATTAAATTAATTTAATAACTGGCGCCCAACTAAAAAATATTTCAACATCTCAATTAGCACCAGGTATTAAACCACTGAGCCCGCTACAGCGGGAATGGCAGGTAAATCACAGAAACAACCAAGAATCTAGCAAGCTCAAGAGTTATAGCTGTAAAATTAAAGTGGCCAAGGGATTCCTCATGTTTATACCATACGTTTCATGTATACATGTATATTTCTCAAGCGGGAATCAAATTTACTGGATGGTATAGCTTATATATATAAAATTTTATAATTATATTTATTATTAATCATTTTAGTAATCTTAATTTAGTTAACAAATACATATTTACTAGAAACATTTATTAAACCTTTTTTTTCGTTCCTTTTTTGTGCCTTTTTTCTTGTCAGAGGCTGGATCATGATACACGTGAACGTTGAGCTTGTCACGCCCACAAGGGACAAAATCGGGGAGACACAAGCGACTCGTCACGAACGCAGGGTGTCTGTGTGCGCATGTGTGTGTATATGGCAAGCCAAATAGGTCAGAATTCACCTGGGTCTGACGGCGCATAAAGCATGCGTAATGCTGAAAAAACGCAGACCAAAAACGTTGTATAGTGTGTGGCAGCGCTAGGCGCTAACGTAATTCCTCAGGCCTTTCATATGCAAAACGGACAGAATTTACGTATCCCCTCCTTCTCCAAGCAGTTCAGCCTTCTGACTCTGTCAGGGAACTTGCTCTCCAGTTAAAATAAAAGCCCCAAGTGCTCCAAATGTTTGCTTTGTTGTTAGATGTGCTAAGTTCCTTTATTTCTGGCTAAACTGGGCTTTACAAAATTTTGTCCCTGACAAAAACATAAAAATACGTAATAAAATGTACTTATTTTAATCAACCGTTAAAACGACACATTATGCCGTAACTATGAAATAAATATCTCGTAATTATGAGAAGTTTTATGTGTGTCTATCACAGCACTACAGCATTTCTCCGACTTAATGTCACAGTTAATTGAATTAATAAAATTCTATTTTACACTTGGCTTAATTCACAAGGAAATCTTAGTGTCACTGAGCGGCATTGATGGCATTTTAATAAGCATTTAAACACTGCGAAGGATTTTGAGTCTTGGCGTTTAAACAGCCGTAAAAAAATAAACCAGACCTCTCTGTATAAATCCTAAAGCCAGGCAGACTTTTTGAATGAGCGCTATCCGTTCAGAAGGATGTTAATTAACATTTGCAACACTGCTATAGACCTGTTATTTAATAAAAATGTTTATTAAGAACTGACCTTCCCATCTACTCTAATATAATTAACAATGTCTAAAAATATAAAACATTTTCTGAACAAACAATTTTTTTTGAAATATATAGCCTATAGCAAAACACAAAAAAACAACAAATCAGGCTTTGTACTGTACACTCATTAAACCGAAATAGACCAAGAACAATTCCATAATTTACAATGACTGACTACTCTCTAATATAATAAAATGTTTAAGAATATAAAACACTTTTTCAAAAAATGATTTTTTTAACTCAGTTCCGAGCTGCGAGAGACAAGGTGCAGCGCATTTTGCCCAAACAATAAAACATTTTAGTAAAAACAGTGATAATAGTATATTTTAATACCATTGCTTTGGTGTTTAAACTACACTCAATCCGACGATATTTATTACGTTATTTCATATATTTTATATTTTAATATATGTGACCATGGTGATGAGAATTCCCAGCACTTTCCCAGCACTTTCCTCAGGCGGGTCGGTCGGGCTCTGTTTGTTATTGCTATTTTTTATTTTATATAAAGCTATGGCGTGATATACACAATACAGCAGTAACAAATCAAAATGTTTTTCAAAAAAAGTTGCACAAGTTAGAATGTTGTAATCACACAGCTCTGGAACTGCAGTGAGCACACAAACACACACACACATACACACACACACGCCCGCACTCCTGCACTGCACTGCTCCTCATCTCTGATATTTTTTAAATATTCAAATTAAGTTCGAATTCATAAATCCTCACAATCAATTTTACAGTCCAATTTATCATGCATTCTTTATTCCAGCACCTTATGTTGATTTTATCTCCTCTCAAACATACAAGTGTATACCATTATTTTAATTGACAACACTAATATACATATAACTGCATTTTACATTTCTTACATTCATTCATTTATTTACATTTAAATATCCACTATAATAATTAAAAGAAAGGAAAACAAATGCAGTTAATTACAGAATTTTGTTGTGATAAATCAGATCACCCTTTTAATTGATTGACACCACTAATTTTTTTTAAACAACAGGTCTATAGCAGGTTCTAGTGTTGCAATGTTAATTAACATCTTCTGAACAGATTTCGCTCATTCAAACAAAATGTTTTTAAAAAGCTCAGGTTTAATGTTCCACACTAAAAAAAATGTTTTGTTCAAACTGGGCTGGGGCTCACAAAAACAGTTTATGGAGCGGGTCCGGTCGGGCCAGGTCTGGCTGGATTTTTTGGGCTGGATCTAAGCTCTACTGCTGCTTACTCATGCTTTAATGTTACAGTTCATAATCTGTCATTTTGTTTCAGGACTTAAGAAAACTGCCCTGTTTCTGCTGAACCGAGCGCATATACACAGAAAGAGCTCTGGCTACGGGCTGTGTTTGTCCTGCAGTGTGAACTCCTATATCGCAGCATGTAAGTGCAGTGTGAGCTTATGAATCAGAGGCGTATGAGTCTGCCTGACTTTAGGATTTTTACAGAGAGGTCTGGTTTATTTTTTACGGCTGTTTAAAAGCTGAGATTCAAAATCCTTTGCCGTGTTTAAATGCTTATGAAAATGCCATCAATGCCGCTCAGTGACACTAAGATTTCCTTGTGAATTAAGCCAAGTGTAAAATAGAATTTTATTAATTCAATTAAGTGTGGCATTAAGTCTGAGAAATGCTGTAGTGCGGTGGTAGACACACAAAGAACTTCTCATAATTACGAGATGTTTTTATAATTAAGACATATTATGTCGTTTGAACGACATAATAAAAAGATACTTTCTCATAATTACGGCATTATCAGTAAAGCCAGAGCAGTAGATTCTCTGCACTGTCACTGGGATTGATGAAGCTTTAATTTAAGATTTTATGTAAATGTGCTTTCTCTTGTTCTCGTGCTGTTGCTACAGCCAAAGGAATTGTGAGCATCCTTAAGCCTAAACATCTGAAATAATAAACTAAATAACTAAAATAAACTCAGAATTTTGCTTTTCCACATCATTTATCAAAACTGTTTCAGGATCTAAATGAATAATTTTTTTCATTAAAAAAGGAAAATGTTTTTTTGATATGAGATTTGCAAATCTCTGCATTCTAATATAGTTATATTATTTACATCTGCACAGTGACAACTTTTTTAGAATTCGGTTTGCAGTTTAACGTTAATAGTTATACATATTTAGGTAATTTATTGTTTATTTATTTATGTAGATTTTTTAAAATAAGTATTTATTTTAATCCAGTTTGGCAGATGCCAGTTGAGCAAGTAGAACAGCTTGCCATAGTTAGAATGGGAATTCTGACCCTGAAGCAAAAGCAGGCAAGAAGAAGGAAGACATAGGTAAAAAAAAAAATTAGACATAGGTTATAAATATGCCATAATGTTATAAATGAAAATTATTTTAAAATGAAACGTTATTTTAGATATCTAAACATTAGCTAATTACAAAAATTCTAGATAATGCAAACAGTTTATCAACATGTTACACTATTAAGAACTTTTAAGTAAGTAGGGTAAATAATTTATTAATTTTATGAAACACCTTGGTCGTGTTTTTAAAAGCCACAGCTAATTATTTTATATAAAATCACTTTAATATGAGTAAACTTTAATAACACACCTTGTTTGAACAAATAGAAAATATATAATAATAACTAATTACTCTAATAGTTGACAAGAAATAGGGTGATTTTCACAAGCTCCTGACATTTTAGTCATCCCAGTGTTATATTACTCTATCCCAGGCTTGGCATTAGACATGGTGGCAGTAGGTTCCAGCATATCTGTTTCTTAAGAGTCCTAATCTATTGCCAGCGCTTCTCTACTGAGACTACATACACTATGTGTACATTTGCACATCAGCAGCAGCAATGGTTGCAACTTGGAAGTCCATGAATGTAGAATTCATTAGAAAGGGATACATAAATAATAAACACATTCACATTATATACATTTAGATACTCACAGAGCCTTTCTGCAGTTGTTCACAGCTGGAAGCAGTTTCATTTAAATGTTCTCTGATGTGCAGTGTTTCTTCAGGTCTAACTCATCCAGCACCTCCTCTGAGATCTGCAGCATGTAGCACAGAGCTGAACACTCTGCTATATACAGTTTATTTTCTGAGCGTTTCTATGATTTTAGGAACTCCTGAATCTTTCTGGATAAATGCTGGTCTTTTACTTCAGTCAGACAGAGGGACAGGTTAACAGATCTGTCATTAGGAAGATATTCATTTTCCATTGATTCTTTGATGTGCTGCACTGTTCTGTTGATGCTCTCTGAGCTGCTCTCTGTGTGGATCAGGAGCCCCTGTAGGATCTTCTGACCGGACTCCAGTGAGATGCCCAGCAGGAAACGGAGGAACAGATCCAGGTGTCCATTCTGGCTCTTTAAGACTTTATCCACTGCTACACACAGGAGCTTATCCAGTGGAACATTTTCAGTCCACCTAATGAACCAAGGATTAAAAACTTCCAGTGCCTTATTGTTCTTGATCAAGTAGCAGTGAAACACATAGAGAGCAGCCTGGAACTCCTGAAAGCTCAGATGAACAAAGCTGTAGACCTTCCTCTGATAAAGCACACATTCCTCCCTAAAAATCTCAGTGCAGATCCCAGAATACACTGAGGCCTCTGTGAGATCAATACCGCTCTCTCTCTCAGGTCCCCTTCATAGAACATCACGTTCCACATCATCAGCTGTTTAAAAGCCAGTTTAGCCAGTTTCAGAAGCACAGTTCTGTTGGATTCCAGCAGTTTCTCTGGATCCCTATCATAGCTTTCCCCATACTTCTCATTATTTATGCTGGTCTGAGTGATCAGGAAGTGGCAGTACATTTCAGTCAGAGTTTTAGGGATTTCTGTATCACTCTGTGTCAGGATTTGCTGAAGCACAGTGGCTGAGATCCAGCAGAAGATGGTAATGTGGCACATGATGCGGAGGCTCCTCGCTGTCTTAATGTGGGACATGATTTTCTGGGCTTGGTCTTGGTCACTGATCTTCTTCCTGAAGCAGCTCTCCTTTAAGAAGGTTTGTAATCAACACATCAACTGATGATGTCATGGTTATGTCAGACACTTTCTCACACTCCACAAAGTTCAGTGGAATTCTGCTTTCATCCAGTCCATCAAGGATGAACACAACTCTGCATGTATCGTAGATCTTAGGGACCAGATATTTGAGATCAGGGTTGAAAGCACACAGAAGTGTATGAAGACTGTACTGATCTTCTTTAATCAGGTTCAGCTCTCGGAGTGGGAACACAAACATGAAATCTACATCCTGATTGGCTTTTCCTTCAGCCCAGTCCAGAATTAACTTCTGCACAGAGACAGTTTTCCCAATTCCAGCAATTCCTTTAGTCAGAACAGTTCTGATCTTCTTTAGTCTTTCATCTTCTTGCCTTTTGATCTATCTGAGACCACTATCCGCCATGTTCTCATTTTCAGGTTCTCCTTTAGGATCTTCTACAGGTTTAAAGATATCTGAGCAGTTGATTGGAGTGTCCTGTAAGTATCTGCTGGATTTTTTCTCCATCTGTAGAACCTCATGTTCTTTATTCACTACTTCACTCTCTCCCTCTATGATGTAGAGCTGAGTGTAAATACTGTTCAGGAGGGTTCTATTCTCTGGTGTTTTGATTCCCTCTTATAAGCTCTTGTATCTGTTCTTCATGCTGGTTTTATGTTTCTGTAAGACACTCTGCAGAACATCATCCACTAGTTGATAGGAATCCTGATTTATAGACTCCTCTATGTCTGGATGTAAAACAGGAAGTGTTGTAGATCTCTTTCTGCAGCAGGGACAAATAAAGTCTTCTGACAGAGCAGTTCTGTTCCCACACTCCACACCTGGACTGATCCTGGACAAGACCACTCCTCCCACTGTTAAGAAAGATGAAATGTCTAAATATCAAATATATGAAGAAAAGGTTTTCAGAGCGTGTTAATGTTCCAGTCTCACACTCTATAAAGTTTACAAATTAATTAATTTATATTTTAAATTCATAGAATACATCAATAAAACGTGTCATTCTCATCTGTTACTGGATCATACATTTCCCTGATTTTCTCTTAAACTCCTAAATCGTTCTATTGGTGTAAAAAATGCACGTAAAGTAAATGGTGCAGAAACTAAGAAATTTAAAGTTTAAGAAATATAATCTTAATCAAAAGAAAAAAAGTAGGACTTAGGCCATTAACTATGTTAAGGTTTTGTAAACGCTGATGTATATGTTTATTATCATTATACATTCTCAATTTTACTGTCAATTTGAATTTAATTAACCCCCATATACTTTTTTCTTTTATGTTTTTTGATTGAAATATAATTATTACAATTTTAATAAAAAAAAATGAATTAATAAAAGTACTATAATACAGGACAAATCCAAAAAGAGGTCATCAAAAAAAGAGAGTCAGGATGAAGGTATGCCTGACAATTTATTCATTCTGACCAGGGCTAAATGAATAATCTTATTTTTATGGTTATCATGTTATGAGTTTTCATGGTAGATCGATTCCTTGGAAGCATGATATGTGTAGGTTGTCATAATAAACTAGGTATAAATTATCACAAGACATGTGTCAAACACTGAGTTGCCACTCTTCCTAAACACAAACCTGGATGCTGGAGGTTCTCCTTTATTACTGAAGGTAAGAGGTTGAATAATTGAGTTGTTACTCTTCATAGACACATAGCTGGGTTCTGGAGGTTCTCCTTTATTACTGAAGGTGAAAGGTTGAATCACTGAGTTGTTACTCTTCATAGACGCATAAGCTGGGTTCTGGAGGTTCGGCTGTGGGTTTCTGCAGTCTGTAAATGAGATCAAATAAAAACATGCTTTATAAACAGATAAGAAAACTGCAGAGTCATCATAAATAAAGCAGTCTCAAGCAGATAAATATTACGTTACAACATTTTTTTATCAATGGCAATAAATTCAGCATGGTCGCACATCTGGTTTGACAGTGATTAGCAAAGTTTATCTCCTTTTTTTTATTAACATGTCTTCAATAAAACCATGCAAACATGTACATTTTTGTGTGGTATTAGTTTAAGCAGACTGTGTTTGTCTATTGTTGTGACTTAGCTGAAGATCAGAACACATTAAATGCCAATGTATGCAGAAATACAAGTAATCCCAAAGGGTTCACATAATTTTCTTGCAACTGTGTATATACTCAGTGGGATCATGCACCTACTTTTTTTACTCACCTGTTAACCTGTACTCATGTGATGTGAAAATAAAGCTGATCTGAATCATGATTAATAATTAAATTACATATATTATAATACTTTCTGCAGCACATGATCTCACAAAGACTCTTCAGATGGTGAAGGAGAATTCTGAATGATCACGAGATCTTCCAGGATCAGAGACTCATTAGTGGAGCTGGTGTTCAGGACTGATGTTCAGTTACTCACTATGGGACAGGGGGTTCTCCTCCAGATGTGGAGAGATGAGACTCCATCGTAGAGGAGCTTCAGCTGAACACCAGAGATGCTGTTCTCTGTGAACAGATTAGATATTATAATATCAACAGTGTGATAAATACATTAATTACTAGTGGAACTACTGAAATAGTCATTTACCACAAGGAAATTCGATTATTATGTTTTTATTTATTGAAGATAAAGGAGCAGAGTTAGAAACACTCCTCTAAAGAAGTGTGGAGCCTTATTGAGGGGAGTTTCTGCCCTCTGTTTTTGTAAACATGAGGAATGAATATGCACGTTCTGGCCCGAGCCCCACCCGACGACCCAATTAAAACCCGACTTTTTTTTATTAAGTACAGTGTTAAAACTGAGTTTTTTTTTTGGGGGGGGCGTCTGTTTAAATGAGCAAAATCTGTTCAGAATGATGTTGAAGAAGATTGTATTAAGAACAGATTTCCAAAAGATTAAAACACCAACAATGTGAAATATGATCCACAAAAATTATGTCGGAATGACCTTCCTCTAATCTAATATAATTTAACATGGTTTAAGAATATAAAATACTTTCTTAACAAACAAACATTTAGCAAATAGCCTGTCCAAAAACACAAAAAAATGGCTATGCCCTGCACACTTATTGAACCAAACTAACAATCATTTAAAATTAATAATTAATTTATTTATAATTAATTAATAATTATTATAATTTCTAAAAATATAATTAACGATGTTTAAGAATATAAAATGCTTTCTGAACAAACAATTTTTTTTATTTTAAGCATATAGCCTTATTTTATAGCCTTTAAGCTTATAGCACTCTGCGCTTAACACACTCTGCAAAGTCGACACACGTGTTGTTTCTATCAACAACTAACTTGAATTAGCTCCATACCTCTGACTGTCCTTCGCATTGGACCAAATTTAGCTCACCTTACGTAATGTTTCTCCTCACTTCAGAGGGCTCCATTTTGTTGGCTATTTAGCTACACACAGTAGTTTACCAGCCGTAACTATAAAATAAAATATACTTGCGCACAGTAACTATTAGTTACTAGCTATATTTTTTCTGACATTTATATGGATTTATATTTATGCTTTCTACACTGACTTACTCCTAGATTAACATAGCAGATGTTTTGCCGTTTGAGAATTAGACAGATATACCTGATGCTTGTTCTCACTCATTCTCTCTCACATTGTGAAAGTACAATTTAGTGACAGTGCCACAATAATAAGATAAAAAGATGAAAGGACAATTTAAAAAAATAGAACATTTATTTAAAACAATAAACTTAGGTTCCTTACTGTATTAAATCTTTTTGCAACAATAATGAATGGCTAATTTTTAGCATGGTTAACTAATCCTGAATTCATTTCTAAAAGGAAAACAATGTTAAAACTGGAAAACACTCATCAATGTTACACAGCCACAAGCTCAAGTGTGGAACGTTAGATATAATTATGTACAAAAAATTATGCTTCTTAACTGTACCGCGGAGCTTTTTAACTGTACCGCGGAGTTCCCCTACTCTCGCGCGGAGCTTTTTAATTGTACCGCGGAGTTCACCTTCTGTCGCGCGGAGCTTTTTAACTGTACCGCGGAGTTCACCTACTCTCGCGCGGAGCTTTTTAACTGTACCGCGGAGTTCACCTACTCTCGCGCGGAGCTTTTTAACTGTACCGCGGAGTTCACCTACTCTCGCGCGGAGCTTTTTAACTGTACCGCGGAGTTCACCTACTCTCGCGCGGAGCTTTTTAACTGTACCGCGGAGTTCACCTACTCTCGCGCGGAGCTTTTTAACTGTACCGCGGAGTTCACCTACTCTCGCGCGGAGCTTTTTAACTGTACCGCGGAGTTCACCTACTCTCGCGCGGAGCTTTTTAACTGTACCGCGGAGTTCACCTACTCTCGCGCGGAGCTTTTTAACTGTACCGCGGAGTTCACCTACTCTCGCGCGGAGCTTTTTAACTGTACCGCGGAGTTCACCTTCTGTCGCGCGGAGCTTTTTAACTGTACCGCGGAGTTCGCCTTCTGTCGCGCGGAGCTTTTTAACTGTACCGCGGAGTTCGCCTTCTGTCGCGCAGAGCTTTTTAACTGTACCGCGGAGTTCACCTACTCTCGCGCGGAACTTTTTAACTGTACCGCGGAGTTCACCTACTCTCGCGCGGAGCTTTTTAACTGTACCGCGGAGCTCACCTCCTATCACGCGTCACCTTTTTTTTTTTTTTCTCCTGGCAGTTGTTTCTCCCGGCTGTGGACAGGAACCAGTGGAGCTTGTAGTTCTTTGGGCTAGACATAACTGCTCTAGGGTGATACCCACTTTTACTTCACTTGGTTTTCTTTCAAAGCAAGTCACAGGAGTCCAGGGTGAGTTCCCAAGCACTTCTTTCATTTATTAGCAGTTCTAAGCACTCAAACATAAATGTAGGTAGCATTCAGAGAACAGAGGGCAGAGCCGTGGATGTTAACTAGCCTAACACGAGGCGGAAAGAGAAAGAGAGAGTCGCGAATCACGAATCTAACATTGAACGATTCTGAATCGATTCTCATTAAAAAAATAAATAAATAAATTTGGGTGAAGCTACTGTCGCAGTGAACTCCGCGATACAGTTAAAAAGCTTTCACCACTAAGCAAACACTGGTAATTTACGCTGCTAGTAAATAAACAAGAGTGTTACTGACCAAAATAAACGCTTTAAGATATAAGTTATGCGTAAATATGTATAAGACAATAACGTTACCTGACAAAATCTGTTTAAATGACGTTAACAAACATCACTGTGACAACGCTAGTCACAGTTTCACTGCAGCAAAGGACGAGGACATGAATCACTTAAATAACCAGCCTGTACTGATTTCTGCCCCCAATAACCCTTTCAATAACCTCCAATAGCCTTTAATAGTCTTCAGTAGCCTTCAACAGTCTTACCTTGCAGCCGTGGTGTGTCCATTGAACTCCGTAGTTATAAACATCATGAGGTTAGCAGCGCGCTAACTGACCTGTTTATAATGTGACTCCGTGACTCCGTGACGGCTGCTCTAAACTGCTGCTGTTATCTGGTTGGGCTGAAAGATGAAGTGTAGAGAGCTGTATTATCCAGTTAGTGGGGTTAAAACCTTTATTTTCTACTTTGATTAATTTAAGAAAAGCTGAGCCCTGTAGCCCGTGGCTGGGCTGTAGCTCTGTGACTGGTGTAAAGACAGGGGCTTGTGCTGCTGCAGCTAGTGGTTAGTGCAGCTAGTGCAGCTAGTGGTTGGATGATGAACTGCAGCTTCCTGTGAGCGAGCAGCTTCTCCGGCCATCCACACACAGTCTGATAAACTGCTTAACCTGTAGGGGGAGCCCACGAGCACAAAATCTCAATCCTACCTAGTGGAGCTTTAAAGACTTACAAGTTGTAAATACTAAGTCAATGTTTTAATTAAGTACATCACCAATACAAAATTAGCACAACAAGAAAGTATACTTTATGGAAGTATACTGAAATACAGATTAAATAGGTAAAAATGTAAGTATACAGAGAAAAAGTATACTTTATTTATTCCACATATAACTTTCATATGTGGTCCTAAATCAGATACGTATTTGATCCACAGACATGCAACATGAATGTAACAATAGTATAACAATATACTAATATGGCAATAGTGTTATAGTAATATATAATAACAACAATAATAATAATAATAATAATAATAATAATAATAATAATAATAATAATAATAATAATAATAATAACAA
The DNA here is from genome assembly GCF_023375975.1 of Astyanax mexicanus. NCBI lineage: Eukaryota > Metazoa > Chordata > Actinopteri > Characiformes > Acestrorhamphidae > Astyanax > Astyanax mexicanus. Next base: position 176,097 of record NW_026040059.1, read on the forward strand.
TAGTGTACTTATTATTACTAACTGTATCCGGACTAATTAAAGTATACTTTTCCTCCTTATATTTTACATTTTTACCTACTTAATCTGTATTTCAGTATACTATAAAAAAGTATACTTTATTTGGCTGTGCTAATTTTGTACTGGTGATGTACTTAAATAAAAATATATACTTAGGATTATTTTATAAAACTGTATAAAAAATGTTATAATAAAACTATACTTTTATAAAACAATTAATCGGAGCCTATATTTTTGCAAAAAACAACAACTGTACTTCAATGAAATTTGCTAACAAAACTGTGCTAATTAACATTGTATGTGTTGATACTACATTCATAACTATTTAGATGTTAAAATTATACTTTTAATATGATTTTAATGACCAGCTGGGCAGCTCACCCAAATATTCTTAAATTCTATTAAACAGTGTCAAAAATAACATATGACTAGTATATTCAGTATCAAACAAATAGTAATTAAGCACAAAATAGTTGTTCTAAAGTACACAACTTAAGTACAGACTTATTTCAGCTAAATTTAAGTATACTTTTTTTCTACACTGGAATAAAGCAGGATTTAGTTTCTTTTGTAATTGTTCCTTAATTTGACCACAAGGTGGCAGTGTTGGCACGTCTAAAGCCTTCACAGGAAACTGCGTGGCCTTCATCCCAAGCTATAGAATAGAATACAGTACAGAAAAATGCATTCAAACCGACCAGTCATTGGCAATAAAATCATGAATAGCTTATTCCGCTGAATTGGTGCCATTTCTGTCTCCAGGAAAATACATGTATAAATGTGCACACAAAATAACTTTAAAATACATTTTGTTATTAGGCATAGTATCTTCTAAATTAATTAAAATTAATTTAGAATATTAAAAACTATTTAGAGCATTTGTTACTTGTCCTCCACTCTCTAACTATAAACTTTACCATGAAATTGAATTATTAAATCAGAGATTTTTTTTGCATTGTTATGTGACTCCCATATATTCTTTAAAAATATATATTTTTCATAATAAATCCAGAATATTTAGGTTAAAATACACATTTTAGTTGTGTTCCTGGGCTTTCACTCCAGTACATGTTTTGAATAGTTAAATATATGTGTTACAGATCCAGAGTTGAAAAAAGATTTAAAAAAAAAACAGCTCTGGAAAAAAATGAAGAGAGCACTTCAGTTTCTGAATCAGTTTCTCTGATTTTGCTATTTATAGGTTTATGTTCGAATTAAATTAACATTGTTGTTTGATTCTATAATTTGTCACATATAAGAGGGCTAGAAATTAAAAAAATAGAGTAGTTAGAGCTCATCTTCCAAAGGAAAACATATCAAACAGTCTTACAGGAAAAAATCCAGTTGGTAATTTTAAGTGTGGTAATTGTGTGAATTGTCAATATACTAAGAACGAAAAGCATTTTCCTCATCCAATACACAAATGTTTGGCTAATATAAAAGGCTTTATTACATGTGAAACTAAAAATGGTATGTATATGATCCAATGTCCATGTGGAAAAGTATATGTGTATATGTTTGATTATATTCCAGAGGTTTTCAATTCAGTAAAATCAAAGAAACTCATCATTTTAAGGTGCTCTCTTATTTTTTTCCCCAGAGCTGTATGTGAACATTTGAAAGTAGTCAAATAAATATCACCTCAATATATAAACAAATGCCAGCAGATAACTGCCCCTTGTATTCGATTGCAGATAATATGATCCCAATATATAGTTTTTGTTTTGTCTGCTTAGCTAAATTCACAACTTAATGTGTAGAACATTTGTATAATGCATACTTAATTAATTTTTTCTGACTTAATCCTTTCTTTTAGTAAACTTTACTTCATTTATTTTTACTGAATCAATCCTTTCTTTTAGTAAACTTTACTTCATTTATTTTTTTCTGAATCAATCCTTTCTTTTAGTAAACTTTAGTTCATTTATTTTTACTGAATCAATCCTTGCTTTTAGTAAACTTTACTTCATTTATTTTTACTGAAACGATTCTTTCTTTTAGTAAACTTTACTTAATTAATTTTTTCTGAATCAATCCTTTCTTTTAGTAAACTTTACTTAATTTCCGCATACAGTTTTACTTAATTACAATTACTTAATTTTTACAATATTACTCAAATAATTTATGATACATAATATATTATAATTCCTGATAACTCAAAGATTTAATTTGTAAACAGACCAAGTATCACTGTCTCAACACATGAAATTATAATATATTATGGATGGCATGTTATATGCATTACATGCCATCCATAATATATTATAATTTCAGGAATTATACATTTTTTTATGTATCATAAATTGTTTAAGTAATATTGTATAAATTAGGTAATTGTAATTAGTTAATATTGTATGCAGAAATTAGGTAAAGTTTACTAAAAGAACGGATTGATTCAGTAAAAATAAATTAAGTAAAGTTTACTAAAAGAAAGGATTGATTCGGTAAAAATAAATTAAGTAAACTTTACTAAAAGAAAGGATTGATTCAGTAAAAATAAATTAAGTAAAGTTTACTAAAAGAAAGAATTGACTTAAGTTCAGTTCACTTATTTACTCTGTGTAACATTTAAGTCTCGAAACCGAGTTGAAGGTACTTAAATTTATCTAAAATGAAATTTAATTTAAAAAAAGCAAATGCAGAAAGTTGCAAAACTTTTTTAAAAGTAAATTTATCTCATAATTTTCTTTTTCAGTGTGGATCATTGCAGGATGACCTCAAGCTAATGTTTTATCAGAGCGTCCCGTTCTACTGGCAGTGCTTCAGTACAGAGACAGTGACTGTGTACAACTGACTGCTGGTGTATCTGCAGGAAAAGACAGAACGAAGGCATAAAGCCGTCCCAAAACACTGAAGTATAAAATGAAATTTATTCATGTTAGTTAGCGAAAAGTTGGAGTGTGAAACAAAAAAATAAAATTCTATACACTAGTATAACAGATATTAGTGTATAAACATCCTCAATAAACACTACTATACACTAAAATAGGAGACATTAGTCTATAATAAAAACACTCAATAAACACTCCTATTGTCACCCTAAAAGAGGATAGAGACAGGATGCAATTGCAGGTAGGCTTTATTCCACAAAGAGTTAGCAAGAAATGGTTACAGGCAAGGGTCGATAGATCAGGCAAACAGGAATATCACAGGCGTAAATCAAATGACGTGCTCAATAGGCAAGCAAAGGTCGATAACAAACTAGACAGATAGATAGATAGAAGTAACGCTCAGAACTTAGGCTGTGTCGGCAACTAAGACTTCGCAACGGAAGCACTGTGTGAGTCTCTTAAATACAAAGTGAAATTGCATACAGCTTGAGTGGGTGGGCCGGTGATCAGAACTCAGGCGACGTCGCACGCTGCTGTGATTGGAAGGGAGGAACCTCGGGGCTGACAGTACCCCCCTCTCCAGGAGCTGCCCTGACAGCGGGACGCCGCCGGCCCGGGGGACGACCCTGAGGACGCGGCGCAGGACGATCCGGGCGCCTGGCATGAAAGTCAGCAATCAAGCCAGGGTCCAGCACGTCTGCAGCAGGAACCCAACACCTGTCCTCCGGGCCGAACCCCTCCCAGTCCACCAGATACTGAAGACGGCCCCCACGAAGACGGAAATCCAGCGAGGAGTGGACAGCATAAGTAGACCCCCCTTCGCCATCTAGGGGTTCTGGGGGATTCCCCACTGGGACCACCTCCGCCAGTGGACCAGGAATCACCGGCCTGAGAAGGGAGACATGAAATGAGGGTGAGATTCTGTATGAACTAGGTAACAACAGTTTGTAAGTAACATCATTAATTTTCTTAATTATCTTAAAAGGACCAACAAAACGGGGACTCAACTTTCGACAAGGCAGTTGCAGGTTCAGGTCTCGAGTGGATAGCCACACTCTCTCTCCAGGATGGTACACAGGAGTGTCGCTCCGATGACGATCCGCCTGGCCTTTGTGACGGGCCTGTGTTTGATCCAGTCTGACATGCGCCGACTCCCACACCTCCTGTCCCAGCCTCCTCCTGTCCCAGGTTCCATGGGTACAATGGCGGCTGAAAACCCAACACGCACTGAAAGGGTGATAGGTTAGTGGAGGTGCTTCTCAGAGAATTTTGGGTATACTCTGCCCATGGGAGGAACCTGGCCCAATGCATAGGTTGGTCATGGCAATAGCTTCTAAGGAAGCGACCCAGTTCTTGATTCAGACGCTCTGTTTGTCCATTGGATTCGGGATGGCAACCAGAGGAAAGACTAACAGTTACCCCCAGTCTCTCCATAAAAGCCCTCCAAACTCTGGAGGTGAACTGTGGTCCTCTGTCCGAGACAATGTCTTCTGGAATGCCAAAATAATGGAAAACATGGTTAAACACAGTCTCTGCTACTTGAAAAGCACTGGGCAACTTAGGGAAGGGTATAAATCTGCAGGATTTGGAAAATCGATCCACAACCACTAGGATGGTAGTGAACCCCTCTGAGGAGGGTAAATCTGTGACAAAGTCAAGTGATAAGTGGGACCAAGGCCGAGAAGGAATGGGCAGTGGGACCAGTTTACCTGCAGGGGCATGTTTAGGGGTCTTTGAAATGGTACAGATGGTACAGGACTTGACATACCTCTCCACATCCTTGATCATGGAGGGCCACCAATACTTAGCTTGGAGGAGTTGATTGGTGCGTTGTATACCCGGATGACCGGTACCTACAGAAGTGTGAGCCCACAGCAACAGGTCATGGCGAAAATCCTCAGGTACATAAAGTTTCTCAGGTGGACATGACACTGGTACTGAAATTTCATTCAAAGCATTGCGAATGTCTTCATCTACCTGCCAGTGAATAGGGGCTATAAAAACTGTGTCAGGGACAATCGGTTCTGGGTGCTGTGGAACCTCACTGCTACAGAAAACCCTGGATAAGGAGTCAGCTTTGATGTTTTTGGAGCCAGGCCGATAGGTGATGTGGAAATCAAACCGGGTAAAAAATAGTGCCCACCTGGCTTGTCTCGGGTTCAGTCTTTTGGCCGTGCGAATATATTCCAAGTTCTTGTGGTCCGTGAAGACAACAAAGGGCAGTTTGGCTCCCTCCAGCCAGTGTCGCCACTCCTCCAGTGCCATTTTAACAGCCAGCAGTTCTCGATTTTCAATGTCTTAATTTCGCTCTGCCTCCGACAGCTTCCTAGAAAAGAAGGCACAAGGATACAGTTTAGGGGGTGTACCTTGTCTTTGGGAGAGGACTGCTCCAACACCGACCTCTGAAGCATCCACTTCAACCACGAATTGCAACTCTGGATTGGGGTGTTTGAGGATAGGAGCCGAGGTGAACCTGTTCTTTAAGTTTTGAAATGATTGTTCTGTGTCCTTGTTCCATCTCAGCTTCTTCTCTCCACCTCTCAGGGCTGAGGTGAGTGGGGCAGCAAGCACACTGAACCCACGAATTAACCTCCTATAAAAGTTGGCAAATCCTAGAAATCGTTGCAAATCCTTGATGGTGCGTGGTGTGGGCCAGGACAGGACGGCAGCAATCTTGGTTGGGTCCATCTCAATCCCCTCCTTACTAAGGATGTATCCCAAAAAGGCAACTGAGGATTGATGAAAAAGACATTTCTTGGCTTTGACATAAAGTTGATGTTGCAGAAGCCTTCTGAGCACTTCGCTCACATGTTGCACATGCTCTACAATGTTCCGGGAGTAGACCAAAATGTTGTCTATAAAAACTATTACAAAGCGTCCTAGCATGTCTCTGAGCACAGCATTTACCATGGCTTGGAAAACAGAAGGAGAGATAGATAGGCCATAAGGCATTACCAAGTACTCAAAGTGCCCAGTAGTAGTGCTGAAGGCGATTTTCCATTCATCACCTCTTCTTATACGAATCAGGTTGTAGGCACTCCTTAGATCCAATTTAGTGAAGATACTAGCTCCTCGCATCTGTTCTAGTGCAGCAGGAATCAAAGGGAGTGGATATGTATACTTCACCAATGCTGCATTTAACTGACGATAATCTATACAAGGCCTCAATCCCCCATCTTTTTTCTTTACAAAAAAGAAACCAGAAGAGGCCGGGGAAGTGGAAGGTCTGATGAAGCCCTGTTTGAGTGCTTCGTCAATATACTCCTCCATGGCAGCAGTTTCTGGTCGTGACAATGAATAAACTTTGGCTTTGGGTAGGGATACTCCTGTTTTAAGCTCTAAAGCACAGTCACACTCACGGTTTGGGGGTAGATTGGTGGCTTTTTTCTTGCTGAAGACCTCCTCTAAATCACTGTATTCCTTGGGGATATGTGGTGTGTGAGCTGAAACAGGGCTTTCAATAGTGGTGGAGGCTGCTGTAAGCTTAATACAGGTGGATTGACAGGCAGAGGACCAGGAGGTAAGTTCATGTTCATTCCAGGAGATGGCAGGATTGTGCTTCTCCAACCACGGAAGACCCAGTATGATCTTATGAGTAGGTGAGCTGGTGATTAACATGAGCAAAAGTTCCTGATGAACAGCTCCAACCGTGAGTCTAATGGGTTCTGTGATGTGACTTACGGTGCCCTTTCCTACTGGTCGTGAATCTATGGCCTGGATGTGAAGTGGAAGGTTAAGGGGTAATATGTGTAATTTTAGTTGGCGAGCAAATTCTTCATCTATGAAGTTTCCCGCCGCTCCGGAGTCGAGGAGTGCTGTGGAAACAAAAGAATTCTGGCAGTGAACTGTTACAGGAACCGTAAATGCTTTTAAAGAGAGCGTGTGTGGAGGAACACTTACCCCGCGCTGGATAGTAAGAGCTGAGCGGGGTAACTCTCAGTTTGGACGGGACACACAATCCTTGACTAAATGTCCAGCCTCTCCACAGTACAGACATAACCCATTAACACGTCGTCTAGTCCTCTCCTGATTAGAGAGACGTGTGGTGCTAAGCTGCATAGGTTCCGGAAAGTGGTCATTGTGGACAAACATGGGGTTTCGCCGCTCTCTCAACAAATTATCCATGCGAATGGCCAAGCTTATAGTTTGGTCCAGAGATAAGCTGTCGTCCCGGCAAGCCAGTTCCTTTTTAATGTCTTCAGTGAGACCTAGTCTAAAGGCTGTGGTGAATGCAGACTCATTCCAACCACTGGAAGCAGCTATGGTGCGAAATTGTAAGGCATATTCAGCCGCAGTGCGAGACCCCTGTTTCATAGTCAATAGTTTCTCACCACCCTCTCTGCTATCAGGAGGATGATCAAATACAGAACGAAATAGCTCTACAAAACGATAATAATTTTGAGTGACATCACCTCCACTCTCCCAAACAGCTGTAGCCCATTCAAGCGCTTTCCCTTTAAGCTTTAAGCAGAGGAGGGAGCTTGTGACGTACCAGGTGACGAGGTGATGTTGAGGGCAGAGAGGGCGGAAGTGAGGCTTCGAAGGTCGATAACAAACTAGACAGATAGATAGAAGTAACGCTCAGAACTTGTGTCGGCAACTAAGACTTCGCAACGGAAGCACTGTGTGAGTCTCTTAAATACAAAGTGAAATTGCATACAGCTTGAGTGGGTGGGCCGGTGATCAGAACTCAGGCGACATCGCACGCTGCTGTGATTGGAAGGGAGGAACCTCAGGGCGGACACCTATACACTAGAATAGAATATATTAGTATATAAACATCCTCAATAAACACTCCTATACACTAGAAAAGAAGATATTAGTCTATACACATCCTCAATAAACACTCCTATACACTGGAATAGGAGATATTAGTCTATAAACACCCTCAATAAACACTCCTATACACTAGAATAGGAAATATTAGTCTATAAACACCCTCAATAAACACTCCTATACACTAGAATAATAGGAGGTATTAGTCTAAAACATTCTCAATAAACACTTCTATACGCTAGAATAGGAGATATTAGGCTATAAACACCTTCAATATACACTTCTATACACTAGAATATGAGATATTAGTCTATAAACACCCTCAATAAACACTTCTATACACTAGAATAGGAGATATTAGTCTATAAACACCTTCAATAAACACTTCTATACACTAGAATGAGATATTAGTCTATAAACACCCTCAAAAAAACTCCTATACACTAGAGAAGGAGATATTAGTCTATAAACACCATTAATAAACACTCCAATACAGTAGAATAGGAGATATTAGTCTATAAACACCCTCAATAAACACTCCTATACAGTAGAATAGGAGATATTAGTCTATAAACACCCTCAATAAACACTCCTATACATTAGAATATGAAATATTAGTCTATAAACTCCCTCAATAAACACTGCTATACACTAGAATATGAGATATTAGTCTATAAACACCCTTAATAAACACTCCTATACACTAGAATAGGAGATATTAGTTTATAAACCCCCTTAATAAACACCCCTATACACTAGAATAGGAGATATTCGTTTATAAACCCCCTTAATAAACACTCCTATACACTAGAATAGAAGATATCAGTCTATAAACGGTAACACTTTACTTGGATGGTCATTTTTGACACTAAAGTTAGTGTAAACTAACTATCTTTAGTGTCAAAAATGGACCATCCAAGTAAAGTGTTACCGAACATTTATTTACAGTTCATTCAATGTATTTTTGCCCCTGTGATAAGACCAATATAACTGCTCATCACCAGCAGTGTATTACTGGTACCAGGGCTCCCTCCACATAATAAACACTGATTACTTTAATGTCGTTTTTTGTAGTAAGATTTCTTGTAATTAGTTCGCATTTTATCATTTAAATTAAGTATCATTTTAATTACCCACATCTAGATGCATGTTTAACGTTTGATTAAATTAAACCATAGCATGTATACATGCTATGGTTTAACATGCAACTGCTTCATCAGCTGTTGTAAAAGAGGTGGTGTCTGATGTCACATGTATCAGAGAAGATATATGTGACATCAGACACCACCTCTTTTACAACTGCTGATGAAGCAGCATTATCAAGCAGAATCACATCGACTCAGCTCCGATACATCAGCTCACAGATGCCTGTGCTGACCTGGAAAGTGATGTGGAGAAACAGCGCCATCTACCCACCAAGAGAGTGCATAACCGAATGTGCTCTCTCTCGGACTCCGGCTGCTGATGGCGAGCTGCATGACTGGGGTTCAAACCAACGATCTCCTGATCATAACAGCAGTGCCTTACACTACTGGGCCATTTTATCTGTGTTTTCTTTTCCTGGACTCTTTACAGAATAAAACAAATACGTATCAGTGTTGCTGTGTTGCTTTAAGCTCTGTCTCTGTGTTTAAATTACCTGTTAAGAACTTACTGGAACTATTGGAGCTCCACCTGGATGATGTGAACAAATGAGAGCACAGAACATCTGCGAGTGACTGACAATGGCCCTGCCCACCAGTCTTCTCCACCAATGACTGTGTACAAGAACATAAAGGCAGCGTCTCTACTGTTCATTTCTCAGGGAAAGAGTGAGGGAGGGGTGAGTTTAGAGAGAGTTTAGAGACGCAGTTTAAGAGAAAGTGAAATAAGGTGTATCAGGTGATCAGGAGAGAAGATCTACAGAGGTTCGGATTATCTCGGTAAATTCATTACATTACATTACATTACATTTCATTTGGCAGACGCTTTTGTCCAAAGCCACTTACAATAATGAAGTACAAAAGTAATAGGAATTTAGATAACCCATTTTTAGATAGGGCTTAAAGGAGGTCGAAGGGAAATAAAGGGATAGAGAAGTGAAGGAGGGGAAGAAGGAAATGGGGTTAGAAGTAGTTAGTGTGTTAGAGGTGTTAGGAGAGTAAGTGCTCTTTGAAGAGCTCTGTCTTCAGGAATCTCTTAAAGATAGCGAGAGATTCTCCTGATCTGGTAGTGGAAGGTAGTTTGTTCCACCATTGGGGAACTCTGTATGAGAACAGTCTGGATTGCTTTGTGTGAGTGTTTGGCAAAGCGAGGCGACGTTCATTGGAGGAGCGCAGCGGCCGGGAGGTAGCGTAAGCCTTCAGGAGTGAGTGCAGGTAGGAAGGAGCCTGTTCTGTCATCACCTTGTAGGCGATTGTAAGAGTTTTAAATTTGATGCGAGCATCAACTGGTAGCCAGTGGAGCTCAATGAGCAGCGGGGTGACATGCGCCCGTTTTGGTTGGTTGAAGACCAGATGTGCTGCTGCATTCTAGATCATTTGGAGTGGTTTTACTACGCAGGCCGGGAGGCCAGTTAGCAGGGCATTGCAGTAGTCGAGGCGTGAGATGACGACTGCTTGTACCAGGAGTTGGGTGGCCTGTTGCGTCAGAAACTGTCTAATTTTCCTGATGTTATAAAGCGCGAAGCGGTAGGATCGAGCAACCGAGGCCACATGGTGCGTGAAGGAGAGAACTAAAAATTCAGAACTAAGGAGAATGTAGAAGATGGACCTGCAGCTTAAAGTAAGAAGATGTTGTGAGTGTTCCTCAGATACAGAACCGTTCTTTCAGCTCAGCTCAGGGTCGGATTACACCTGAAGAACCTGGATCAGATCTGGAGAGAGTCAGATGGAGAAGAGTGGATTTGTGTAAACAGAGTGTAAATATACTGTAATGTTACAAACTACAGCTCAAATAGGAATACATATACATGTTTAATAAATAGGATCATGTAGTTCAGATTGCCGGAGTTTCCGGAATTGCGTCATTACAGGTGTACTGCGGTAAAGGTACAGGTGTGTTGATGTGCAGTAGCGATGTTTGATCAACAGAGGGCAGAAACTCCCCTCAAACTCTGCTGTTGTATAAGCGTGTTTTTGTGCAGTAGCGCTGCTTGACCGGCAGAGGGCAGAAACTCCCCTCAATAAAGCTCCACTCTTCTTTAGAGGAGTGTTTCTAACTCTGCTCCTTTTTTTCAATAAATAAAAACATAATAATTACATTTTCTTATGTTAAATGATTATATTTCAGTAATGTTATAATATTAATGAATATTTTTATAACACTGTTGATATTATAATAACTGATTTATTCACAGGGAACAGCATCTCTGGTGTTCAGCTGAAGCTCCTCCACGATGGAGTCTCATCTCTCCACATCTGGAGGAGAACCCCCTGTCCCACAGTGAGTAACTGAACATCAGTCCTGAACACCAGCTCCACTTATGAGTCTCTGATCCTCGAAGATCTTGTGATAATCCAAAATTCTCCTTCACCATCTGAAGAGTCTTTGTGAAATCATGTGCTGCAGAAAGCATTATATTTAAAATGTAATTAAATTATTTTGCACAATTCAGATCAGCTTTATTGTCACATCAAATGAGTACAGGTGAACAGGTGAGTGAAAAACGTGGGCGCATGATCCCCACGTTGTGTTGTGAAATTTACAGTAAATAACAGGCAGTAATTGACAAGTAACTTACTGTGAAATAAAATCACAGTAACTAACTGGCAGCATTTAAACAGTATTTTACTGTGAACCAAAATCCAATCACAGTAACTAACTGGCTGAAACTTAACAGTTAGTTACTGTAAAAACAAAAATCAATGTTAAAAAAAAGACACAGCAGAGACACGGCAAACTTTTTAACATTTTTTTCCCTCAGTATGTGAAAAACAACAGTTTAATCTAATTGTTTTGCCAGACAAACTCTGAAGTCCCTTCAGAAAGTAACGACGAATGAAGTATATGAAGAATATGAATGGGTTTATATATGATGTTTTCCGCTTTACAGTTCTTCCAGTTTTCTGGCTTTTCTTGAACTTTTAGCTGCACTTGCTGGAGTCAGGATTCATTCTGACAAGAATCCAAACCGAAATGAAAATGAAAGTTAATATACAGAATCACCAAACTGGTTTGTTAAACACAGGATATTAATAAGAGGCTCTCAGGGCAAGTCAAAGTTTTTTATAGAAAAATAAAACTCTTAATTGAAAAATACAGGACAAACACAGAACATTTAAGAGCAATTTTTAAAGTTAAACAGGCAAGTCTGGCAAACATTTAAATCTAATTAAAATTTAGGTTAGCTTAGTTTTTTTTTTTTTTGCAACTTGCTTTTTCATCTAGCAGTCTTATTCTGATTTCAATACTTTGACTACTGTGACATAAAAAATATCATTAGATTTATATTTTAGTTAGTCAAGAGACAGCATTATGCAATATGATACTTACATGGAATTGTGGCTTTAGTGCTGCTCCACTTTTCAAACTTCTTCTTCTTCTTCTTCTTCTTCTTCAGGTTGTAGGTAGGTTGAATCCAACATGAATCTAAATTATTGTCCATTAGTGGATTATTACAGTGTATTACTGTGATTTTCTATAGTAGTAGGATTATTACTCTGAATTTCTACAGTAATAGGATTATTACTGTGATTTTATCATTTTCCAGTTAATTACTGTGGTTTTGGCTGCATTCAGAGTATAATACTGTAAACGTATTTACAGTAGTTAATTGTGCAGGAACACAGTATACTACTGTGGATTTCACAGCATTTTTGACAGTGTATATACAAATATATTGAATGTAAAATAGAATAGAATATAAATATACACTTAACATATTTACTTACATATTAATGTACACTATGAATTATTGGTCAGAATCGCGTCTATTATTAGCTTCTACATACTTTTCCAGTTTATAGATCATTTTCTGCAAACAGATCTGTGCCCTGTTTTTTTTTCTTTTATTTGTTTGTTGATGAATAGACTGAAGCTATAATATAAAAGTATGTAAGTGTGCTACATATATAAAACATAAAACATTTTTAAACAAAGTTGATGTTTGTTCGATCATATCAGTGGGCTTTGCTTAAGTGACAAAACTCAAAAATAACAAAACTGACAAATGAAAAAGTTGATTTAATCACCAAAAAAAGAAAAAAATAATAAACTTTTTGACTATGTTCACTGACAACCAGAGTGATGTCACTTCAGATCTGTGACCATGCTGACTGTATTAAAACAAACAAAAACGTCAAGAAATGCCTAATAATGCTTGTTGGCTCGTCAAAACTTGACAATAAAAGGAACAAAGAAGAGGGTATATATAGGCTGGGAATAATGTAAAATTAATGAATAATCAGGTTACTGAGACTAAGTAAGTGTCATTTGATGATTTTGGCAAAATTTGTCCTTAATGTCATTTTTTCCCTTCACACTACTTTTACTTAGTACTTAGTAGTTTTGGAATCAGTACTTTTACACATTTACTTGAATAAAAGTTTCATTTTATCTCTTTTACAGACTACAGACATCCACAGCAGAACCTTCAGAACCAGGCAGTGTGTCTGTGCAGAGCAACATGTCAATGTCAAATCCTTATAACTTCAGTAAAGAAGAAGATCCTTCAGAGTCTAGCTGTGTGTCTATAAAGAGTAACAAGTCACTGGTCAATCCTTATGACTTCAGTAAAAAAGAAGATCCTCCAGAGTCTAGCTGTGTGTCTATGAAGAGTAACAAGTCACTGGTCAATCCTTATGACTTCAGTAAAGAAGAAGATCCTCCAGAGTCTAGCTGTGTGTCTATGAAGAGGAACAAGTCACTGGTCAATCCTTATGACTTCAGTAAAGAAGAAGATCCTCCAGAGTCTAGCTGTGTGTCTATGAAGAGTAACAAGTCACTGGTCAATCCTTATGACTTCAGTAAAGAAGAAGATCCTCCAGAGTCTAGCTGTGTGTCTATGAAGAGTAACAAGTCACTGGTCAATCCTTATGACTTCAGTAAAGAAGAAGATCCTCCAGAGTCTAGCTGTGTGTCTATGAAGAGTAACAAGTCACTGGTCAATCCTTGTAACTTCAGAAATAAAGAGCCCAGCTGTGTGTTTGTGAAGAGCGACAACGCAGTTTTTGAACCTCCTGACTTGAGTACTGGAGAACCTGGTATTAATCCAAGGTGAGACACAAACTTGTATGACCACCATCAGACTGAAATGTATTTAGGTTTACTTCTTATTACAGCAGATAAAAGAGAGCATTCTGTTTACCATTAACATGAGTGATAATCCATATCACAGTGTGTGTAAGTCAGAATTGTATGATGTGGGTAAAAAGTGAGCTCTTGGATAACACTGTTGGATCTTTTGATAACGATATGAAACAATCAATTATACCTGGTTCATTACGACAACCTACATATATCATGCTTCCAATGAATATGTTTATCATAAAAATAAAAATATTTAATCAGCAATTACACACTTAATATAGTTAATGGCATCAGTCCCACCTTTTCTCCTTTGATTAAGATTATTATTTCTTTAATTGAATTAACTTTACACAAAATATTACATTGATAGAAAGATTTTCAGGACTGGGCAGTAGTCAGATACATGCACATTAAAAATAAAAGAGGCTTTATTACTGCAAACATCTAACAAATATCTACATTAGTAACAGCAAGAATGAAATGCTAAAGAGCAACATAACAAACAGATACAGAACCAGTCAACTGAGAAATAAGGGCTAGACATAGTGTTGCCAAATCCTCAGTAAGGAAAGTAGCTATTGGCTGTCCTAAAAGTCGCTAGAAGTCGCTAAATGACATCATCACCTAATTTGCATAATACATGTTTTTGAAGCTGTAAAGGATTAACATTGTGAGGGAGAAAAAAGTGAGTAAAAACACTCTAAATATGTTAGAAATGTTAAAAATGAACTTTAACAAATGAACAACTTCTGTTGCTTTTTAAATTTCATTAACCACGTTTTTATTTATTTATTTAAGTTTTCTTAAGTTTTCTTTATTTTTAAACCAGTTATAGACAAATTGTTCAATGGTTCAATAGATATTTAGCTTTTTACAAAGAGTCAGATACTGTGGAAGAGGTGAGTGACAGGCTATGTGGTGAATGAGGTGAGTGACTGAGACTGAGGGAGTTAAATTCAGTGATTTCTTTTCATGTCACACTGAAGACACATATATATTTATATCCTATATTTATATTGTAAATAGGGGGCAGGGGCAGTCAGTGCTGGCTGTGGGCACACGCGGTTTATTTACAGTGTGTTCGTGGAGCGGAGAAGGTATGTTCTGACTGTGAGAGACTGCACTGTGAGTGTTGTGGGCGGGGCTCATGGCACACGCTGCTCGCTGCGAACAGTGACTGAAGAGCATGTGTGTTCATCTCAGAGTCGCCAAAAGTCTCCAAAAGTCGCTTTTTTACAAAAAAAGTCACTAAAGGGTCTTAAAAGTTACTAAATATAGCGACAAAGTCACTAAGTTGGCAACACTGGCTAGACAAAAATCTAAGTCAAAAACAGAAGAAGAAAGTCAAAACCAATCAAAAACAAAAAAAAAGCTTAGTAATGTTAGAAGGTTAGCCCAAACTTGGCAATTAACTTAATAAAGGAGATTATATATAGGCAGGAAACAGGTGAAAACAACCAATATTCAGGTGCCTGAGACCAAGTGAGTGTCATGTGATCATGATCAGGAGTCATGTGGGTGTCAGAAGAATTATGAAAAATGAAGTCCGGATCAGCTTTGAAGACAGAGGGTAGCATAATAAAGATTTAGGAGTTTAAGAGACAAGAAGGTAAATGTTTGATCCAGTAGTGGATGAAAATAATATACGTTTTTTTTAATGTATTCTGTCATTTTAAAAGAGAAATTAATCAATTAATTATTAAAAGTAATTAATTTAGAATTAATATTAATTTATCTCCACACTATAACAGATTAATAAAATATAATACATGTAAAATATAATAGCAGTGACATAAAACACAAATAGCTAGTCTATTTTAAGGCTACTAAACAAACAATGTGTTTACTTTATTCTGAAAAACAGTATTTTCACTGTTCTGCATTTCAAGTCAAAAGCCTTTGTATTAAATGTTTCTACTTTGCATAGTTTATATGTTACTTTATAGAGTGTGATACTGGAAAATTAGTGAGTTCTGAAAACCTTATCTTCATATATTTGACATTTAGACATTTCATCTTTCTTAACAGGGGGAGGAGTGGTCTGATCCAGGATCAGTACAGTTGTGGAGTGTGTGAGCAGCTTCTGACAGATCCAGTCTCGATCACCTGTGAACACAGTTTCTGCAGACGGTGTATCAACAGCTTCTGGAACAGAACTGCTCTGTCAGGAGACTTTATCTGTCCCTGTTGCAGAAAGAGATCTAGAACACGTCCTGCTCTACATCCACACATAGAGGAGTCTATAAATCAGGATTCCTACCAACCAGTGGATGATGTTCTGCAGAGAATATTACAGAAACACAAAACCAGCATGAAGAACAAATACGAGAGCTTATATGAAGTAATCAAAACACCACAGAATAGAACCCTCCTGAACAGGATTTACACTCAGCTCTACATCATAGAGGGAGAGAGTGAAGGAGTGAATGAAGAACATGAGGTTCTACAGATGGAGAGAAAAAAAGGAGATACTTACAGAACACTCCAATTAACTGCTCAGATATTTTTAAACCTGTAGAAGATCCTGAAGAAAAAACTAAGGACAAGAACATTAGAGCTGCAATGGATAGTGGCCTCAGAAAAAGCAAAAGTATAGAAGATAAAGAGATCCGAACTGTTCTGACTAAAGGAATTGCTGGAATTGGGAAAACTGTCTCTGTGCAGAAGTTCATTCTGGACTGGGCTGAAGGAAAGGCCAATCATGACGTAGATTTCATGTTTGTGCTTCGGTTCCGAGAGCTGAACCTGATTATCAGTTGATCAGTACAGTCTTCATACACTTCTGTGTGCCTTCCACCCTGATCTCAAAGATCTGGACCCTAAGATCTATGATACATGCAGAGTTGTGTTCATCTTTGATGGACTGGATGAAAGTAGAATTCCACTGAACTTTGAGGAGTGTGAGAAAGTATCTGACATAACCATGACATCATCATTTGCTGTGTTGATTACAAACCTTCTCAAAGGAGAGCTGCTGCCCTCTGCTCACGTCTGGATAACCTCCCGCCCAGCAGCAGCCAATCAGATTCCTTCTTGGTACATCAGCCGTGTGACAGAAATTCAGGGGTTTAATGAGCCACAGAAGGAGGAGTACTTCAGGAAGAGGATCAGTGACCAAGACCAAGCCCAGAAAATCATCTCCCACATTAAGGCAGCGAGGAGCCTCCACATCATGTGCCACATCCCCGTCTTCTGCTGGATCTCAGCCACTATGCTTCAGCGAATCCCGAGACAGAGTGATACAGAAATCCCTAAAACTCATAAAAATGCTTATAGTAATCCAGAGGAATTGCTGGAATCCAACAGAACTGTGCTTCTGAAACTGGCTAAACTGGCTTTTAATCAGCTCATGAAGGGGAACGTGATGTTCTATGAAGAGGACCTGAGAGAGAGCGGTATTGATCTCACAGAGGCCTCAGTGTATTCTGGGATCTGCACTGAGATCTTTAGGGAGGAATGTGTGCTTTATCAGAGGAAGGTCTACAGCTTTGTTCATCTGAGCTTTCAGGAGTTTCTGGCTGCTCTCTATGTGTTTCACTGCTACTTGATCAAGAAAATGAAGGAGCTGGAAGTTTTTAATCCTTGGTTCAGTAGATGGACTGAAAAAGATCCACTGGATAAGCTCCTGTGTGTAGCATTGGACAAAACCTTAAAGAGCCAGAATGGACACCTGGATCTTTTCCTCCATTTCCTGCTCTCACTGTAGTCCAATCAGAAGATCCTACAGGGGCTCCTGATCCACACAGAGAGCAGCTCAGAGAGCATCAAGAAAACAGTGCAGCACATCAAAAAGAAAATAGAAGATGAAAAGCTTCCTAATGGCAGGCCTGTTGACCTGTTCCTCTGTCTGACTGAAGTGAATGACCAGCATTTATCCAGAAAGATTCTGGAGTTCCTTAAATCAGAGAAATCAGAGAAACGTTCAGAAAATATACTGTCTGCTGCAGAGTGTTCAGCTCTGTGCTGCATGCTGCAGATCTCAGAGGAGGTGCTGGATGAATTAGACCTGAAGAAATACAGCAGATCAGAAAGAGCTTACATAAAACTGATTCCAGCTGTAAACAACCGCAGAAAGGCTCTGTGAGTATCAAAATTGATATAATGTGTTTAGTGTGTATACCCTTTCTAATGGATGCTACATTTATCTGTTTAAGTGGCAACCACTGCTGATGCAGATGTGCAAATATGCACACAGTGTATCTATTTCCTGTAGAGATTAATTATATGTCTGCAGGACACAAAACATATGGGAAAAAAATGTAATTTCTGGTTAATTTTATCCATAAATCTTATTAGAATATTCATGTGAAGCTTTTCTTCATTGTTTGACCTGTACTATGTTTCTTCTTATTTTGCAGACTAGCAGACTGTAGTCTCACCATAGTACACTGTGAAACTCTCTGCTCTGCTCTGAAATCAGAAAACTCCTTCCTGATAGAGCTGGACCTCAAAAAAAAAAACCTGCAGGATTCAGGAGTGGAGCTGCTCTCAGCTGGACTGAAAGGTTCACACTGTAAACTGCAGACACTCAGGTGAGCTTTCCTGTCAATTAGGGGTGTGCCATAGAATACCATACACAGTATCATCTTTATTTGAAACAACATTTTTTTTTGTTATTTGTTGTGAAGCTTTAAGAGTTTTTTTTAGGATAATTAGTTCAACACTTCTAAACTTTGTTTCTACTGAATTTTTTAAAATGTTTATGTGAAATCTACATTTTTAAAATAAATATAGTGTTTTGTCATATTTCCAAGAATACCGTTTCCTACCTCTGCTGTCAAAACATTAATAAAAGAGGGGGAAAAGTTAAATGCTGTAACAGTTTACTCTAAACTCAAAATAACATTGTAATTTTACAACTGTCCTGTAATTGTTACGGTTACATGTAATTTTATAATATTTTATAAAACCCTTATTATGTGTTTTCTAGCACGGCACATTTTGTTGTCGTTCAGGAGAGAGAAATCTGCTGTATGGTTGCATAAAGGCACATATTAAACAAAGCCAAATGATGAGCAAATGCCAGTACATTTGTCATAAATGCAAATGCTAAATTCTTCAGTACAAATCTTCCATTCAGATGTTCTCTTTTGTATGTATTGTAGGATGTGTTCACTCCAGTGTTTTGTTATTAACCTCAGAATGATGTTACTTTTTTAAGCTGTTTGATATATGTGTATGATGTATTTACATTATTAAGGACCAAACAATATAAAGGGCCAAGAAGAGCCATTTCAGCTCCGTCAAGTTACAGGAACTGTTGGGGGAGTAGGGGTGGACAGCACTAATTAATATAACAAAAAACTTAGTTTTATAGTTTAAGCCCTTATCATTCTCTGAAAATAGCCTCTTTTATTGTAATATTTGTTTAACTTTGGCAGACTGCCATTCTGTCATCTTGGTGAAAAGACGTGTGAAACTTTGGGATCAGTTGAAAAACTCCTCCCTGAAAGATCTGGACCTCAGTAACAATGATCTGCAGGACTTAGGAGTGGAGCTGCTCTCTGCTGGACTAAAGAGTTCACACTGTAAACTGCAGACACTTGGGTCAGTGTTTTAGTTAATTTCTTTGTGAATGTTAAATATTAAACTCTAGCATTAAATCTTAAAACTAATTATTAAAGAATTAAGAAATCAAATATAAACATAGTTAACACATCCCATGCACACCTTAAAAACTGCTGATATGAGATATGCATTTCTTTGATATATTTTCTACACTCTCTAACTCTGTATTGTAATGATGATGTTAAACATAATTTTTGCTATTGAATTTCAAATTAAATTATTTTACTGATAGAATGTTAAAATTTTCATTCAGATTTTGTCTTGTAATAACAATACTTTTTGTTTTTCTCTGCAGATTAATATATGGTTGTATGATCACAGAAGAAGGCTGTGTTTCTCTGGCTACTGCACTGAATTCAAACCCCTCCCACCGGAAAGAACTGGATCTGACCTACAACCATCCAGGAGATTCAGGAGTAAAGCTGCTCTCTGCTAGACTGCAGGATCCACACTGCACACTCAACACACTCAGGTATGGACAAATCATAGGTGCATGTGTATGTGTGTGTGTGTTGATTGCTTTTTTCAGTAAATATGCAAAATTTTTAATTTACACCCTGCAACCTATTTTAGAGGGCTTTTAATACACAAAAAAAATAATTAATTCATTAGAAAGAAACGTGAAATATAAGAAGTGAATTTCTCTTTTTCATTATACTAGTATAATTAGTATATGAATAAAGTTCATAATATAAACATTGTAAAATTAGTGACCTGGTTTGGAATCTGAAAATATTGCATTACATTATGTTACTCTATGTGTAATTACATTTCTGAATTTAACAGAATTACAAAAAAACTTTACTGTAGTGATAACTGTTTCAGTAACTACATCAGCATAACTGTACAGTGGGCAGTTATTGGAATGTTGAAAAAAACAGCATATTATCATAGCTTTGGACACATTTTTAGTATTTAAATGTATGGCATGTATTCTGCGCTTCTACAATTGTATGGAAAACTTCAAGCACCTTTGCTGTGTAGATATTATTGTACTTTTATAGATGATACTTATAAATGTTTCTTCTCTTTATAAAATGTCAAAAGCCTATTTAATATGAATATTTAAAACAGAATATTTAATATGGCACCTCATGGCAAAGAACTCTCCTCTCTGAGGATGTGACAAATTTGGTGTCAGTTTGTTTGACATGAACTGGTGCTGTGTATCACCAACTTAATTTGGTTCTCATTATAGATACATAACTTGTCTATTTACTTGTTTGTGCTTATTTTATACAACTTTTATCATTACTACATTCTGTTTGTGTTGTGTGTCTAGGGTGGAACATGGAGGGAAAATCAGAATCAAACCAAAGAAATCAAAGAAATGTAAGTACACACACACACTCTACATACATACAAAAATACTCACATACACTCTCTATCTCTCTGTATCTCTTGAGTGTGTGTAATGTGTGTTCTTGTGTTTTAGATGGCTGTGATTTTACACTGGATCCAAACACAGTACACCCTAGTCTAGGGTGACCTAGTGAGGACACCCTAGTTAGGACAACAGGACGGTGATGAGAGGAGAGAAGCTGCAGTCGTATCCTGATCATCCAGAGAGATTTGATAAGTGGGAGCAGGTTCTGAGTAGAGAGAGTGTTACTGGGCGCTGTTACTGGGAGGCTGAGTGGAGCGGCAGAGGAGTTTTTGTATCTGTAAGTTATAAAACCATCAGCAGGACAGGAGAAGAATCAAACTGTCGGTTTGGAGGAAATATAAACTCCTGGTGTCTGAGCTGCTCTGATTACAGTTACTCTGTTCATCACAATCTGAACTACACTAAACTCCGCCCTCCTCCCTCTGGCTGTAGGAAAATAGGAGTGTATGTGGACTGTCCTGCCGGCATTCTGTCCTTCTACGGCGTCTCCTCTAATACACACACACTTATACACATTCAGCACCACCTTTACTCAGCCCCTCTATGCATGATTCACTATTCATGAAGACTCCTCAGTGTCTGTGTGTGAGATAGATTAACCTTCCCTCTGTTTGTGAGCGTGAGTATGAGAGAGTATGAGTAAGTAGGACTGTAAGTGTGAGTATGAGTGTAGTGATGTCAGGGCCCTGGTCATATCACCACCTACTCAAAACACTTGAGAACATAAAACACAGACATTGATAAGATTGACATAGTACTTACCTGGTTCCTGAAGGAATGGCAGCGCACGAGCCACCAAGGTTCTTAAGGACTTGGTAGAGAACAAGGGTCTGAAAAAAAGAGGAAAACAATGTAAAAACATCTGAACATTGCATAATATACTTTCCTAAAAGTCCAAAGTGTTGCATGCATGTATTCTATTATGTAAATAATTTAAAATAACTCTTGCCCACCTGCTTGCAATGTAATTATCTAATGGTTTAATATGGGGTGAGCTATTTGAGTATTTAAGAGCAGGTGGGCACGCTAAAGGGGGTTTCTCTAGATTAAGCATGACTTTATGCCGATAGGAAATTGTTGGATTGGGAGCACTTTGAGCAAGTTGCTCAAGTGTCGAGAAGGTGGTAGCTACAGTGCCACTGTAGCAGATAGCTTGGAAAACAATTCTTCCTCTCTCTGTCTATTTTGCCTTTGTCTTCCTCACAGAGTTGAGGAATGCCAAGTAATTTCCCTTCATCTCAATGTGAAGAACTTCAAAAAAGTAACCGATCAATGGCCAATCCAGTTTACAGCCCATTTTTCTGGGCCAGGTTTAAAACTAACCATAGTATTAACACTCTATGTCAGCAATTGAGTTTTTCAAAACAACAATCATAAAAGCATTATGGATAGAATGTTTACTTCTCTTCCACCCAATTGAGACTAGATAAGACTCCATAAAAGCACCATAAAATTTACACACACACACAAACCCTTCAAACCACAAACACTCTGTGACCCTTCAATGAAATTATCAAACTGTTAGAAATGTGATGTGCAACTCTGTCGGAAAGGAACTTTCTTGGAGCAGTACTCTTCACAACAATGTTTTGTATTGCTCTTAATTTTCCACGAATCAAGACACATTCCAGTGTTTTGAAGGACTTGTAATCAAATCGTAATCCTAAGGCTTTTCCTTTTTAGGATATGCACTGATATGCAACTTAATGTGTAAGGTGATTGGGCCTTAGTGTAATGCCACAAACTCAGGGAACATATCATAATCTTAGGATCAACATGCCATTAGGGGGCACACCTCAAATAAGAAACTGGGACACAGCAGTTTAGTGCAATGTGTTTTCGGGAAGCAGTGTAGATGTCACTTTTAGCTTACGGCTGTAGCTGTTTTTTTTTTTTTTTTTAGGATTAATGATTTTTGTTAGTAATCTTTACGAACAGTTATTTTTGACTAATTAAGTTCAGGTCAAGCTTACAACGCTGACCTCACCAAGGTCCGAGTGCATTAGCACTATTAGTCAACTAAGTTTTTTATCTTTTTTTTTTAAATACTTGTGTTATGGAGCTTTTTCTGGTTTACTAAGGGAATCACCTCATTAACCAACAGCAAGTTTCTGTCATGAAGTTTGAACAGGAGTCACACGGCCTGCCACTTGGAGCATCCACCAGAGAAAGCTAACTCTGGTCATTTGGATTCACCATCATTTTTCCTGGAGGTACACAAGGGAACCTCCTTGCAGTGTGAGACAGTAGTGTCTCAGCCCCCAAAACCAGTCAACTCAAAGTAAAGCGCTGGTTATTATCTCTGTTCTCTGGTGGCATTCTGTTGGTTGGTCTAGCTTGGTTTTCTGGTTAAAGTATTTTTTTTTTTTACATACAGTCGTCACCCTTTTGAGGTCGTTTGGCGAACCATTGTGAAGCTCCGTAACTCTTAACAATCCATTACTATTAGGAGGCTATTAAGTTTAGTTGGTGGCATTTTATAACCTTTAGTTATTTGTAGCTGGTAGTATGGTGTTGAAGTAGATTTATTTATGAGTACTGGTTGTTTTTTATTTGGGTTATCTTAGTGAGCGGGAGTCGCCCTTATATCCTGTTTAGTATTGCCTTTTTATAGGAGCATAGTTATTCCTATATGTGGTTTTTATTACCTTTTTTATGGTGGTGTTTTGTACTCATGTTTTTTTTATTCATGTTATGGTTTTCTATTGTCTTTTATAATTGACATATTTTGTTCTTTGTAGGTTGTTGGTTTTGTATTGGATTTGATTGCTTATTCACGTATGCTACAGAAGGTATTGTTGTTGTTTATCATCTGTGTGGTTATCTTTCTGATCTCACATTGTATCTGAGCTATAATCTCTACCCAGCCATTATGTCTATATGTATACAGTATGTGTGGTTTTAATTAACATTATTTTGAGTTATGTTGAGTTGGTAGCATCCTGCATCCGCTTATCTTCACACTACCACAGTGAATATGAGTGTAAGTGAGTGTGTGATTGTGAGTATGAGTGTATATGAGTGTGAGAGAGTGAGTGTGAGTGTGGGTACGGAAAGTATTCAACCCCCTTTAAATTTTTCAACATGGAAACTCCACCCAGATAGGGACTTCAACCCAAGACCCCAGTGCTGGGAGGCGAATGTGCCAACTACTAAGCCTCTCTGTCGTCCACAGTGGATTCTTCTTTACCTCTTTCACCAAGGCTCTTCTCCCACAATTGCTCTGTTTGGCTGAACGGACAGGTCTAGGAAGAGTTCTGGTCGCCCCAAACTTCATATATTTAAGTATTATGGAGGCCACTGTGCTCTTAAAAACCTTGATTGCAGCAGAAATTCTTTTGTAAGCTTGGCCAGATCTGTTTCTCGACAAAATTATGTCTCTGAGCTCCTTGGGCAGTTTCTTCCATCTCACGATTCTCATTTTTTCTGACATGCAAAGTGTGAACTGTGAGGTCTTATATAGACAGGTGTGTGCCTGAACTAATCAAGCACAATCAGTTTAATTAAACATAAATACGCATGTCACAGCAAAGGGTCTGAATACTTATAACCATGTGACATTTCAGTTTTTCTTTTTTATTAAATTTGCAAACAAATCTACATTTCTGTTTTTTTTCTGTCAAGGTGGAGTGCTGAGTGTACATTAATAAGAAAGAAAAATCACTTTTTTGATTTTAGCAAATGGCTGCAATGAAACAAAGAGTATACAATACAGGCCAAAAGTTTGGACACACCCTCTCATTTAATGCGTTTTCTTTATTTTCATGACTATTTACATTGTAGATTCTCACTGAAGACATCAAAACACATGTGGAGTTTTATGTACTTAAAAAATGAGCTGTCCTCCACAGTCACCGGACCTGAACCCAATCCAGATGGTTTGGGGTGAGCTGGACCACAGAGTGAAGACAAAGGAGCAACAAGTGCTGAACACCTCTGGGAACTCCTTCAATCAAGACTGTTGGAAAACTATTTCAGGTGATCTACCTCTTGAAGCTCATTGAGAGAATGATGCCAAGAGTGTGCAAAGCAGTAATCAGAGCAAAGGGTGGCAATTTTTTCAGTTATTTCACCTTTTTTGTTAAGTACATAAAACTCCACGTGTTCATTCATAGTTTTGATGCCTTCAGTGAGAATCTACAATGTAAATAGTCATGAAAATAAAGAGAACGCATTAAAAAAAAGAGAAGGTGTGTCCAAACTTTTGGCCTGTACTGTAGTATATACCTATACAGTCTGAGAAACTAATTCAAAAACTGAAATGGTCCCTTAATTTTTTTTTCAAAGCTGTATATATAACAGTGCAGGAAAATCACATGCATATAGTAGAGACTCTGTCCTTCTTTCTCTTTTCTGGTTGTTTTTCTTCTGTTCCCCTCTGTTTTTGTTTCTTTCACTACACTGTAGCTGTATGTATATGTATAGTATCCTCAATTATCATATATTTAACAACTAAGTTATAATCTTAACCTGATCCTGGCCTGCTGTAAATGTGATTTTTTTTTAATGTTTTTGTTTTATGCAACTAAAATGTTAAAAAAATTACCTTAATGTGTATGAATGTAGCTTCTAATATTGATGCCTTATACAAACAGTTTATTATATTATGGTTTTATTACAAAACGCATTTCTACAAAGCATCTAATCATAAATAAATAAAATTTAGAAATAAATAAAACTAGCCACAATCTGAGTGTGAAGTGACAAAGTATATAAATTAAATAAATTAAAGTAAATCATGAATATTAAAGTTGATCTGTAATATTTAGTTGAGTACCTAGCAGCAGACTCTTTCCACAGAAGTGCAGAGGAAAGAAGAATAGCTGCTGCTGTTTGGAGATTCATCCTGTCTCTCAGGTAAGTGTGTTTAACTTTATTGTGTAAACAGAGCTCACGAGCACAACGCACTAGACCTGATGACGTATGTTGACTATAAAGCGTGTCCTGAAAGTGCTGCTGTATAAGCTTTCTTATTGGTTAAAATGCTGCTCAACGAGAGAGCTGCCTTTAAAGGTAATGACTACCTAGGCAGCTGCCTTCAGAATGGAACACACCTAAAATATTCCCAGAAGAAATGATAGAAGATGAGTTTACTGTCCCAGCATCAACTCTTTATCTATTATCTTTAGTAAAATATGAAATATAAGAGATTATCCAATGAGAGAATGATTCCTCTAGTTGTTTTAATGCTATTTAAACACTGGACACAATAAACTGTGGTAATGGTTATACAGTGGTTTAATAATAATAATAATGCTATAATAGTATACAGTAACAGTGAATAATGGGTAAAATGTATTCTTTTAATTATTATCTAGTCTCTTTAGTAGATTGTACTACATCAAGGGTACAGTCCTTGTTTTTCTACATCCAGAATATTAAAATATTGTTCAGAATACTCTGATAATGCTGAATCATGAACTCAGTGTCATGAATCAAATCGAATCCTGGAGTGAGTTTATTAAACACCCTAAAATCTCCTGCCGTACAGCTACAAAAAAATATATTTCGCCAAGATAATGACCTCAAAATATTTATCTCAGAATTATTTATATTTAATTCTGAGATAATTATAATAGAGATAATCATGTCAGGATAACTATCTCAGAATATTTTCTGGACAAAACTACATTTGCACTGTAGGGGGCAGCATTCCCCTTTTCCCCATTTCGACCTGTTTTCAATAGCCACTGATGTTTTTATTCCCTAAATTGAGCTAATCTGATAGAAACTGCTCACTGTGTAAAACTTTATTTATATGAACTCCTTAAAAATATCCTGACATAGTTCTGAGAAAAAAAATGAAGTGAAGATAATTAGGATAATAAGTGGTTAGGTATATATGAATCAATAAATCAATCAGTTTTCAACCTTTATTTAAATTCTGAGTACATGTAAATCAAGACAAGTCAATACATAGAACATACATTGACAATGGCAAAAGAAGTGGAAGAAACAAATATAAATAAAATAAAACATGAATCGATAAAATACAGTATCTAAAAGTACAAAAATAACCAATATAACCTCAGATCAACATTATGAGTAACTAAATAGGCTGATGTTTTGCTATTGTATAGCTGACTGTTACTAGATGTTTGGTTTTGCTAGGCATTTTCTAAGATGTTGCTGGATGGTTCCTATTGTGCTGCTAATAGGGTTTTTGAAGTGCTGCTATGGTATAGCTGTTTGTTGCTGAAGTGGTCCTAGTTGGTTGGTAAGGTGTTGCTATGGTATAGAGGGCAGTGGTTAAAACGTAGCTAGGCTTTGCTAAGAAGTAACACCTCAGCAACCCACGAGCAGCACTTTAAGAACCACACCATAGCAACCACCTAGCTATAGCCCAGCAACTACTATTCATGTTTAATGCCTAAGCAAACACATAGCAACCCCTTTTTAGGTACAGTAATCACAGAGTACAAATCTGATGTAAATGAACAATACAATTAGTAAAAATTATAGAAAATGTAAAAAAGCAGTGACACAAACAATACATAAGTAAAAAATGGAAACAAAATTCTAAATGAAACATGAAACAATAAAATATATTTAAGCAGTAACTAAAGTAAAACATATTCCACAATCATATCAAATATTTACTATAGTAAAATAAATCAGTGTAACAGGCTGTGTGGAGGTGGGTAGAGAGGTAGGTCTGGTTTTACAGATAGGAATTAAACCTAGTCCTGAACTACACACCATTCCACAGTGTCACCCCCTCCTTCTGCATGTTCAGACTGCATATCTAGAACATATCCAGATCAATTATTCATAGTGTGAACAAAAAAAAAACATGGACTCTGATTTTAGCTAATCTGATCCAGATTACAGCTGAAGGTGGTTTGAAATGCAATTACAGTCAGATTTGTTTCAGATGCTTAGAATCCTCAAACAGCACTTCATTGTCTCCTGCACCAATCATAACACAACAAAAAACGACATCATCAAATCCACAATGATGGAAGTGGCACTGCTGAGTAACATCTTTGAATAAAAATGCACTTCATTTATGAGTAGAGTAAAACTGCTGAGATACATAAATGATTGTTCATTAGTCTGCTGGAATATAAAAAATGTTAGTAAAGTTTATATTAAATATTGTTCCTTAAAAAGGCAAGATGAAAATTAGGCTATTTAATTTATGATGAAAAACAAAAATTAATGAAAATGAAAGAAAATAGCAAAAATGTATGTAAATCAACGAAATCTGAGAAAAACTGAGTTGACATTCATTAAGTTTGGTGCATCTCTATTAATAATGCACTGCATGTTTCTAAGATCGGTTTAATCTGCCTCTGGTGGAAACGCCAGGGAGATTTGAGAGCAGTGTAAAATTTACTTTTGTATCAATAAGAAGAAGAAAACATTCTCACACTCACTCACCAGGGCTTCAGAGTGCGAACAATTAAATTTAAATTTGCACCATTGCGACAAGCCATTCAAGAGAAACAAAGTCTCTTTACCGAAAACAAATAAAAAATGACCAAAAATGGCATAAGTACCACAGTTTATATGAACTATGAAGTCTGAACTAAGATCTTTCCAGGAAACCTGCAACAATTCACACATTTTGCAATAATATGCCAAAAAATTAAGGTTCTGACCAAAATCATGCTATTAATGTGTTATTTAAACTATGTGAATTATGACCACCCACATTAATATTAGAATAATAATTAACAACTAAGTTATTTATATGCAATTACTTTTTAAATATATATAATTAGGCAATGCTTTTATAAAAAAAATATTAGCATTTCCAGTGAATGTATAATCTATGAAACATAAAATATATATATTAAACACTGTAATCAAAATTAGTCCAGTTTTTTAGTGCCTCAGTAAGATAAAAATGTGAAAGAGGACGCATGACGATGGACTGTCTCGTGTACACAGGCAACAGTTCAAATATCATTTCTTTCAGTTAAAATTATGCTCTATTTGTATAAGGGTGATGAAAGCTCTCGGGATTTAGGAATTTATTTATTAAAACACTGAAAATAATTTTATGATGTTTTTTTATATTTGTTTGAGATTAAGACTAAAATAATATTGTATTTTTCATAGACATAAACTTATGTGGGAAAAAAATATACACATGTACCCAGTGATGTCAGTAACGCGTTACTCTAATCTGACTCTTTTTTTCAGTAACCAGTAATCTAACGCGTTACTATGTCCAATGCAGTAATCAGATTAAAGTTACTTATCCAAGTCACTGTGCGTTACTCTCTCTCTCTCTCTCTCTCTCTCTCTCTCTCTCCACCTCACACACACACACACACATCGCGTAATCCATAAAGTAACTAAGTTTTTTTTAAGGAGTAATCAGTAATCGGATTACTTTTTCAAAGTAACTATACCATCACTGCTCTAGGCTGTGTCATATATGCTTATCAGTTTAACCCTCTATTGTTTCCTGGGCTTGTAGAGCTGATGTCATGTAGGATTTTCTGGTATGAGAGAGGCAGTCCGTTATGATCAACAGGAAGCCAGGTATGCGCCGGTCGCTGTCGACGTCCAACAGGGATGAAATTATTCGCTGGTTTAAAGAGAAGCAGACCCTGAGAGTTTGTTTACAGCAAGGCGAGAGTCGAGTTGCCCCCTGGTTTCATGGTGAGTTCAAAGTGTGGGCCATCTGTGAGCTTTAATCCAAGAAAAACCTCTCTCTCTCTGTCTAAGTGTTCTGCTTATAATTACTGGGTTTGTTATTATTATTATTATTTCAAAGGATTAATGCTATTTCTTTATATTTGTTTGCAATATTACTAACATAATAAATAATTATCTTACAGTCAATAAATTGAAATACGTGATTAAACGTTTTTGATTTGAGCTCTTTCTCTTTGTACACAGGTATTATTACTCGTGAGGAGGCGGAGGATTTGCTGAAGTCAGGCAGCGCTGGAAGCTTCCTGGTCCGTGTTAGCGAGAGGATCTTTGGATAATCTTTCTTACAGAACATAGTCTATGACTCCTGCAAGTTTGGGCAAATTTCACTGTATTGTTTATTTTATATTAATTGTTTTTTTTATTCATGTTTAAAATTAAATTTCTCATGATTTTCCCATAATGCCAAAACAGGTCCACTACCATTTGAAAGAGTCTGTCCTAGGCTATCACCTCTGCAAGTTTGGGCAAATTTCATGCTTAAAATTAAATTTCTCATGATTTTCCTATAATGCCAAAACAGGTCCATGACCATTTGAAAGAGTCTGTCCTAGACTATGACTCCTGTAAGTTTGGGCAAATTTCACTGTATTGTTTATTTTATATTAATTTTTTATTTTTTTTTTACTCATGCTTAAAATTAAATTTCTCATGATTTTCCCATAATGCCAAAACAGGTCGATGACCATTTGAAAGAGTACAACATAGGCTATCACCTCTACAAGTCTGGGCAAATTTTACTGTATTGATTATTTTATAATAATTTTTTTTTTTTTTATTTATGCTTAAAATATTTTTTTTTCATGATTTTCCCATAATGCCAAAACAGATCCATGACAGTTTGAAAGAGTCTGTCCTAGGCTATGACAAGTTGTACTGTTTTGTTTATTTTATCTTATCTTCATTTTGTTATATTCTATTTTTATTGTATTATTTTATTTTGTTGTCTTACTTTATTTATATATCTATTTTAACAACAGCTCTTGGGTGTAAACTGAATCGTGAGATCACAATTTCGTTCCACCTCATGAACCACATGTGATACGAATGACAGTAAAATCTCCTTGAATCCTTGAAAACAGGTCCAGTACCTGTAAAATAAACAATACAGTGAAATTTGCCCAAACGTGCAGGAGTCATAGCCTTGGACAGACTCTTTCAAATGGTAGTGGAACTGTTTTGGCATTATGGGAAAATCATGAGAAATTTAATTTTAAGCCTGAATAAAAAATTATAAAATTAATATAAAATAAACAATACAGTGAAATTTGCCCAAACTTGCAGGAGTCATAGACTATGTTCTGTAAGAAAGATTATCCAAAGACTCTTTTAAGAGGTACTGGATCTGTTTTGGCCTTTTGGGAAACTCATGAGAAATTTAATTTGAAGCATGGATTGAAAAAGTAATATTAATATAAAACTCTCTCTCTCTCTCTCTCTTAAAAACCGATGGGATTGTTATGGTATTATATCAAATAGATAATGTACTGCACTAAATCTACAGTGAGGTGAGTTATTTTAATCCGTTTTCTTCTCGTTTCTGGGCTTAATGTATGTCTGAATTAATATAACCGACTGAAACGTGTCTGTCTCTCTCTGTGTTTTTTAGCGTGCTCTCCTCCTGCGCGTCTGTTTACCGTAAAATCGCGCGTATACGCGCGGATAGCTTGACTCCGGTAAAACACCAGCATAGATATACTCCTTAATAACTGCCCACATCTTCCCCAAGGTACACAATAAGACACTTCAGCAGATCCCCATCGGGAATCCTCACGAATCTCCCGATTAGCCACTCCGGGCCTGGGCACACAAAGTTGTAATTAACTGATTTCCAATTTCCAGTCTTCATTATTCATCTTTTAATAATGCTTTTTCCGCCCAATTCCTTTGGAGGGGAGTGCAGACATATGTTCTCAGTCTTCAAACTGATTGGGCATAAAAAAGGCCACTGCAAATTTCATATTTCTTTATTTGTGGATTTCATGCATCTGTTTGCCAGTATTCATGCCCTTAGTGCTGTCATTATCAGCCAGCATTGGCAGAGCAGCCAAAACAATATTGAGAGCATGTGTGCTGTTTGACAAAAAGGTTAATTTATATAAAATAAAAAAACACTTGAGGCTTGTAGTGTAAAGACAGCCACTGACACTGGTGATGTTTTTTTTAGATTTTATATAACATTTTATTATTTTATTGTTTATTCTATTATAATTCTGGTCTAAGTGATTCCTAAATGGCCAGTGAGTTTATTTAACTGCGACTGAGTGAATACAGCCCAAACCCAATGTGTGTTAAAAACAGTTAATTTAGTCCGGTGTTATGTCGAATTTTGCTACCCATCGATACATGCTTCCCAAAGGTACTGCGCATGCGCCGACCTACACAATTTAATTCTTTCTCGTGTTTTATGTATAATTAATCTGGTTTAGGGGGCGTTATGTGCATTAAACAACCTGGACGCACTATCATTGCACAGAAGTGTAAATGGAAACTAAAAATTACACTTATTATCATAAATAAATACAAAAGCAGTTTGTAATGAGCTATATTTACTATAACTTTGCCATGGTACAATGAATTATGCACTCCAAATCTAATAACGTACATCTACTGGAATATCACTGGGTACATGCCCTAAAATAGTGCTTCTTTTGTATTTTTACAGTTAAATATTCATTGGGGCAGCACGGTTCGACAAGGTAGCAGAATTCGACAGAACACCGGCCCTCTTTCTCCAGTCCAGCTCCGCCCGCCCTCTCATCAACAGACTTTTGGAAGAAACCAAAGTCACTGGAAAAGAGGGGGAGATCTGAGATTTTGAGGCATGATATTTAATATAATTAAAATAATATATTTCACCGTTCCTATTAAATTATGATTATTTACGTTTATATCTCACGTTTTAATACAATATAACATATAATGAATATATTAAAACACACAAATTAAAAACCTTTCGGGCAACAAAAAAACCCCGAACCTAGTTTTGAATGGTCGTGGCTCCACTCCACTGAATCAGTTAGCCACAAGAAAGACGTCCTTTTCTCCGGGAGCTGCATGGGGACTGCAGGAGTCCAAAGCCTCGCTGTGTTTTATGGGGAACAGTTATTAATATTGGGTCAAATAATCCAGTATTTCTTCACTCTGGTGCTGAAGGTCCGCTGCGCTGCTGTTTACTGTGCTTCCCCTTTACTCTGTTTTCATTTAAAGCCCCTCAGTCTTAAAACAGCGGCACTAGCGGGCCTCCAGCGGGCCTTCAGCACCGATAGTGATTATTACCCTGCCGGATTAGATTAGAGCAGCGCGGCGGAGCTCTGTAAGTCCCGGTGAGTAATTTAGTTAGCTGACTGTTTCAGCTCTCGGTGAAGCGCGGTCTTATTATGATACTTAAACGGCGCTGGGTGTTTGTTTTGTTTCTGAACGAGCAGGTGCTGCTGCAGGTAATCGAGCTATCTGTAGCTAATTAGCTTAGCCAGCCATCCTCCGCTCGCTAGCTCGCTAACGTTAGCTATCTTACAGCGTTAGATAGATTAACACGCTTTAAACAGTCTTACCACTATTTAAAGACTGTTTAAAGCGTGTTAATGGCGAATAACGCTGTAAGATAGCTAACGTTAGCGAGCGGAGCATGGCTGGCTAAGCTAATTAGCTACAGTTAGCTCAACCGGCTAAGCTAATTAGCTACAGTTAGCTCAACCGGCTAAGCTAATTAGCTACAGTTAGCTCAACCGGCTAGGCTAATTAGCTACAGTTAGCTCGATTACCTGCAGCAGCACCTGCTCGTTCAGAAACAAAATAAACACCCAACGCCGTTTAAGAGCTGATTCACGACCTTCTCTCCCAGCACAGGGTGTGTTTTTCTCAATCAGCAGCAGCTTTTAAATCACGCTGTAGTTCAGTAATAAGATCGCGTTTCACCGAGAGCTGAAACAGCCAGTTAGCTAACGGTAGTTAAAATACCTAACAGGCCTGAGAGCTCCTCTCGGTACTCCGGTCTAATTCGGCAGGGTTTTTGTAGATGTTTAATTTCTGAATCTTATTAATACTGAATTAAAGTATGGTAATCTGGCTAATATTAAAAAGTCAACTAGCTTTTTACCGAAACACTTTTAGTTAATTTATACCTAATTTTAGCGGTGTGTTCCCACAAGACGAATAAAAAAAAAAAATAAAAAAAAAGGGGTGGCCGACTGCGCATGCGCGAAATTTAGCGGCCGACTGCGCATGCGCGAATATTAGTGGCCGACTGCGCATGCGCGAAATTTAGCGGTCGACTGCGCATGCGCGAATATTAGCGGCCGACTGCGCATGCGCGAATATTAGCGGCCGACTGCGCATGCGCGAAAATTAGCGGCCGACTGCGCATGCGCGAAATTTAGCGGCCGACTGCGCATGCGCGAATATTAGCGGCCGACTGCGCATGCGCGAATATTAGCGGCCGACTGCGCATGCGCGAATATTAGCGGTCGACTGCGCATGCGCGAAATTTAGCGGCCGACTGCGCATGCGCGAATATTAGCGGCCGACTGCGCATGCGCGAAAATTAGCGGCCGACTGCGCATGCGCGAAAATTAGCGCATGCGCAGTCGGCCGCTAATATTCGCGCATGCGCAGTCGGCCGCTAAATTTCGCGCATGCGCAGTCGGCCCCCTCTTTTTTTTTTTTTATTCGTCTTGTGGGAACACACCGCTAAAATTAAGTATAAATTAACTAAGTGTTTTTGTAAAAAGCTAGTTGACTTTTTAACATTAGCCAGATTACCATACTTTAATTCAGTATTAATAAGATTCAGAAGTTAAATATCTACAAAAACCCTGCCGGATTAGACCGGAGTACCGAGAGGAGCTCTCAGGCCTGTTAGGTATTTTAACTACCGTTAGCTAACTGGCTGTTTCAGCTCTCGGTGAAACGCGATCTTATTACTGAACTACAGCGTGGTTTAAAAGCTGCTGCTGATTGAGAAAAACACACCCTGTGCTGGGAGAGAAGGTCGTGAATCAGCTCTTAAACAGCGCTGGGTGTTTGTTTTGTTTCTGAACGAGCAGGTGACGCTGCAACTGGATTTTATAAAGATATGAGAAAAGAATGCTTTCGTCGAGGATTTAACATGAAAAGGTAAGCTGCTGTTATGTTCTGATCTGTGCAGGCAGTTTATGCACTTAACGTAACTCCGTTAGACAACTAACTTACAGAGCTAGCGTTTGTTGTGTCTCCGGATTAGTTTTCTGCAGTCCATGATTATTAGCTAAGGTGTTTAGTTTATTTTGACCCCAAACAGCAGCATTCACTGCATTTTGCATACTATTAACTAACCGCGTGAATCCACTGTACGTGCAAGTTAGCGTTAACTTCATCACGAACGAGTAACGGATTAGTAAACACACTCTTGTCTTTTTTTTTGAATCCTCACAGTTTCTGTCAGAAAACACTGAAAGAAAACTTCTCCTCTGTCTCTGTTTATACAGCGATGGTTTGGGTTTAAAGCTGGGTTTGTTGTGCTGGATATTTGGTTAGGAGAAGGAGATTTTATAAGATGTGTGGCTGCATAATTGTGAACTGAGATCGCGGTCTGTGAAGTTACACCCGCAGCTAACCAGTGACTTTAAAAAACAAATAAACACAGCTGTTACTGGACTTGATGGGTTTAAAAAAATTAGTTAATTAATTTTAAAAGACTAGTCTACTAATGTTGGCCCTGCTGAGTCCAGCTGATCACCCAGAAATAAACATTACCTATGCTGGTCAAAAGCTATTTAAAGAGCTAACCTCCAAGGGTGTGTTTGTTTGTTTTTTTCTGGTTTTGAGCATTTTTTTAAGGAGGGAGTGTAAGTCTGTGCTGCAGTAGAAGAGTGTAATTTTAGAAAAGTTGCTGTATTTGTCTCACTGCCTTAGATAGTATAGACTTTAAACATGTTACTAAAAATTAACACTGGACCGTGTTTTTAAATACTTGCCATTCTGGATGTCCTGAACATTTTCATGCAGGCCTGTGTGTTTTAAAAAATATATATTTTATTCATTCTATTTTATGTCGGTTAGTTTTATTTATATAAAGTAAGACCTGTAGATCTACTTTATTGGATAAATTGATACAGCTACCATGAACTGTTTTGTTTCTGTTCTGTAAAATCAGGCCCAGTTCCAAAAGACACAACATCCTCAGTGTCCTGGAGCTCCAGCTGAAGCACTGGCCACCTTCTCCATCCCCACCCAAAAGAGGAAGATCAGCAGCAGTGGAGGGTCCCAGGATGTTGAGATGGTAGTGCAGAGCGGTAAGTCCCAATCACATTTTTAGCCTCTGAGTCAGTCATTTATTTTTCTTAATCCAATATTTTGGCAATGGAAAAAAAGGAACACATCCAAGTTGTCCCTTATGTTTTTATTAATAAATTAATTATTATTGAAACAATGATTTAAGAACATACCTAAATCAAAACTAAAAACTGTATATAAAATAAAATATTAGACAGAAACATCGTTACAATTCTCAGAGTACGCTGAGGCAGCTCGGCTTAAAAAAACTGTAAATATGCATTTTACAAAAGTTAGCTTAAAAAATAATAGTTTAAAAATGTAAGATGATGAATATATATGTTAATACATTAATAGCTTAATATTATTACTCTATTTGTTCTTATCACTGACTTACCGGGGGAACTAATTAAGGGACGGAATGATTTACCACCTGTTTCTCAGGTGGTAAATCATGTTTGTTGTTGAATGTGCATTTTTTTTCTTTCCCACCTTGTAAAATCCTGCCTTTGCAGTCCACTTTAAAATATTTCCAAACAGAGAGGTGTAATACGCTCTTTTGATCTTACAGCTGCTGCTCACACTGCTAATAAATAAAAAACAAACACAGTTGATTTTATCGGAGCGCCAGTACCCAAACCCGACTGACTAAAACTTTCAATCGTAACCACCTTACACTTAACGATTGAGATGACACGACCGCAACTCAACTGCAGCTCGACTCTAGCCAGACTCTCGTGATTTTATCCTGACTCTGGAAATTTGTCTGCAACTGTGAAATCATTGGAAAATCGTTAGGTACCTGAACACTCTTCTCTCTTCACCCTTAATGTAGCAGCTACCCACTGAATAACTGTTTGCCTGTTCTATAGCGGCTGTAATTTCCTTCTGTCTGTTTCTTACACTCTGTAGGTACTTATATATTTTTTTAATTGAACGTGGCAGCGTGCCGACAA
Source organism: Astyanax mexicanus (assembly GCF_023375975.1). Taxonomy (NCBI): domain Eukaryota; kingdom Metazoa; phylum Chordata; class Actinopteri; order Characiformes; family Acestrorhamphidae; genus Astyanax; species Astyanax mexicanus. The sequence continues at coordinate 212,783 of NW_026040059.1, forward strand.
TCACAAGTTTTGCAAATGTTGGGATAAATTTCAGCCAATTTAACTTTACTAGAATGTGCTCTGTGTACTCTGCAGGTACTTCTAAGGCAGCTAGTTGAAGGCGTGATTGAGGTCCATGCCAGAGGGGTTCTGCACTGTGACCTCAAGCCATAGAACATCCTGGTTCAGATGTACAGTTAGGAACCACGCCTTCATCTTCTGTTCTTCTGGTATGGGTTTTCAGTGAACACTACAGGCAGAGAACTGTCTTCGTAGAAGCTACCATTACTGAATAGAGATTCAGGTCAAAAACATTCCTTAACGCTCAGTCACTGTCTCTAATTTACTTTTCAGGACCTTCCTCATGAGTGGTTTACCCATGAGGCCAAATCCTCCACAGTGTTGCAGATAGGAATCATCCTGCTGTGTGTGAGAGGTGACCCTTCAACACCAGCACGGAGATCACCTCAAAGAAGTCTCAGATCATCTCTCCACCATCTGCTCTATGACCCCTGGCTAAGTATACACCACGACACAGCCACCACATCAGGCACACCTCAGTCAGGTACCATATAAAACAATAATAATAATTTTAAAAAATCTATATTTTCAAACTCTAGTTTAGAGAGTTCTCTAGTAGAGCTGGGCGATTAATCGATTTTATCGATAAATTCGAATTTATAGTTAAGGACAATGTGTTTTTATGAAAATCGATTTTCTCTGAGTTTTCTTTTTCACCACAGACGCTCCTCTGTGGGCACAGAGTGAGCTTAGCTAGCTCCCTCCATACCTCCCTCCCTCCAGCGCACACCCCCTGCCCCTCCCTCACTCCCTCCCTTGCACGCACAAACACACATGTGCACACACACACACACACATACACAAAACACATGACGGCGGAGCTTAAGAGCAACTAGCTCCGTGATCTGGAGTTGGTTCGGTTTTGCGGCGTCGGACGTAGACCAAACAGGTCCTCGCTGTAAGGTGAATCAATTTATCACTATACCTTAAACAGAAGCATGTAGCGGAGTGGGAGAAGTGCTGCTACCATAGGAATGAACGCAGCAGCAGCACCAGTTCACCATTCAACGTTAATCAAGGAACTGTCCCTGGCACATCTTCCAACCGTGTACCAGGTTTTGTATGCACTACAAGTTAAGATGTTTTGCATATTCATGAGAAAAGATCTCATTTTATAGAACACTGGCACTTATTTAAATGCTTTGTTTTGCTATTCTAGCCCAATAGGGAAAAGTATTTACTTAAGAGCATATAAATTGTACTTGTTTTCTATTGTCTACTTTGTAAGTTTTATCAAAAAAGGGCACCATTTTATTTATTTCTATTTGTTTTTAAGGGTGTGCTTATTTATTTATTTATTTTTTAAGTTTGAGGGTGCATTGTGTCAGTACCTAAACTATGTTGGAGAAAGCTTTCTAAAAGTCACTAGATGTTCTCACTGTTTACAATAGTTTTTTTTTGCTTGTTTCTGGTTGCACTTTAAAGGGGACATGAAACATTTCAGTTTGTACAAGTTTTCTAAGGTATTAAATATAATGGAATTTATTTGGGGGGGATTTTTTTATATAAAATGTTTACACACTAAATTATAATATATTTATGTTTGTTATGTTTGAGCTAGGGCGCCGCCATGTTGCCCGTGCAGCACTGGTGACGTCACGAGGTTGGTTGGTTTAAGATCCCAGGCATATAGCTAGAGGAAAAGAGCGTATTGTTTGTCGAGATTATGGATGAAGACGAAGCTGAACTAGGCTAACATGGAGCATTTGCTCAGAGATCTTTCCTGTATAAACCTGAGCAGGACTTTTCAGATGCTTTTCTGAGAGAGACGTTTTGGGAGTGTTTATTCTCTCTCTATGGGAGGTCCGTGCAGAACCCTGCAGCGCGTCCACAGCAGGTACTACCATTCAGTTAACCAGCTATTTTATATACATTTAGCTATTTAACATGCAAAGTCCAGAGTTCATTAAGACTGAATGAAACGAACATGATTTAAGTGGATATTGAAACATCCAGGCGCTGTTTGGTTGATAAACCGTTCAGTTTAGAAGTTAGAATGCTTACTGGGTTACTTAGCTTCATCTAGTTAGTGTTAGCTAGTTAGCTAGCGTTGGCTAGCTAGAATAAGATAGCTAGCTAAGTAGCTAACGCTAGCTATGTTATCTTTAAATTGTCATTTTATCTAGACTTTCGGTAACGGTACCTCTCGCTGCTCTGCTGGGTGGGCGTGTTGTTTGGCTGGTGCGGCTCACAGCTGCTGCTCTCATAGTAACGTTACTATCAGTCGGACGGTCTGTACATTCCAGCTGATCAGAGGAAAAATAAAAAACGGAGGAAAAAAGCCTCGGACTTCAGCTTATTTATCCGGCGCTAATGCTCCTGACTCAAACCCCTCTCCTTCACATAGTCCTGGTCTAGAAAGTGCTCGCCACTAACCCCTAGCAGCTAACCGGAGGATTCTCACGCTTCAGCGCTGCGAGCCCCGCTGAAGGTATGAAAGTGAAAGTAAATATTTCTCATTCCTCACCCTATTAAAATTCACTACTCCCAGTATTACTACACACAGGGGCAATACAAAAGTGCCCCCCCGCTCTGCATTGAGTTTTGGTTTGGATTTTATTATTTATTGAGGAGCTAAATTACAGTATTCTCATAGATCATAGTAGTGAGGCGTGCGAGAACCAACCTCGTGACGTCACTTTCAGCGCTGGGACAAGATGGCGCTGCCCTTACTTAAAAAAATGACATTTAGATTGCTTATTATTTTAATTCCGCTTCACTGACAACTGTTAAACTTATAAAATTTGTTAGAGTGAAAATACATCTTGTGAATTAAACGAAATACTTGAAGTGTTTCATGTCCCCTTTAACCACAAATGGAACATTTTAAGTGAAAACAAATTAAATAAGAACTAGTTTTTAACCATTTCTTTATAATCTTTAGTTTGATTTTTAGTAGGGGGAAAAAATCGATTTAAATCGAAAATTGGATTAAAGAAAAAAAAAATCTAAGATTTTTTTTTTCGGCCATATCGCCCAGCTCTATACTCTAGTTTAGAGGTTTTTTTTTTATAAAACACACCTAAGGAAAATAGCAGGTATTAATAAAGCTATTGATTCCATACTTTTAAAAAGGTAATGATTTTCTTTAACTATATAAATGTTTTAATCGTTTTGTGTATTGTATGCTTTTAATTGCTTCCTGTTTTGTATTTGTGTTCATGTACTTAAGGCTTTAATCCTTTTATCTTGATATTGTTTATCTTTTGATGTTTATTAATTACTTAACTGTATTTATCTTTATGTAGTATACTGTTAGTGTTTTAATCCATACACTTTTTGTATATATTTCTTTTATTGCTTAGTTACTTGCTTTATTAATGGTTATTGTATTGGTGTTTTAGTCTTATTTTGGGCTTATATTCATTAAAAACATTTTAACGTTTGTCTTTTAGTGCTTTAATCAATTAATATTGTACTTACCTTTTACTATTTTACTATTAATCTTTCTGTACTTAATTATACATTATTTTTTATTTATTTTTTTATAAAATTAAAGGCGGGTTTATTAATTGTATGTCTTTATACAGGATTTTATATTTGCATTGTATATATTTTTGTTTCATTTAATGTTTATGCTCTTTGTCTTTTTCAGATTTTTACATTTTTAATTTGTGTATTGACCCAAGGAGTATGGGTTCCTCTCAAGGTTTCTATCTCTCTTTCTGAGAGAATTTTCTTTGCCGCTGTCTCCTTTGTGCTTACTCAAAAGAGGTTTGGACACTTTTTTTTTTTTTTTTTTTTTTTTTTTTTTTTTTAACTGTTCTTAATTTTGTTTGTTTCTTAACTTTGTCAATAAATGTTTTTTTATTGCTATCACTTTTGTCTGTTTATTTGATCACACTATCGCTAAGTTTCTTGAAATGTGTTTATGGAAAAAAATTTATTTTAATATTTTATTAAATGTGGATTTGATGCCCACATTCAACCACTTTTTAACACTTCAACTAAACACTGAAAGAATAAATCAGAAATTATTGATTTATTATTAATGTAATGAACAGAGATGTTCTGAAGTTAAAAGCTGATTATCCCAGGTGTCTCATATTCCCAAATATGATAAGGTGGATAAGGTCATGTCAGCTCCAAGGACAATTTCAGTTTTGTATTTCAGTGAAAGTTATTCCTTTAATTGAATTTATATAAATAATGTATCTGGTAATATGCAAAGGCTCTCAGTGTTGTTACACCTTTTTGTTATACTTAAAACCAAAGTGTAATTTTCAACAACTCTATGTGATGTTTGACCACTTAGGAATTACACTGACATTACTTCTACAAGTCATGGGATAGTAGGTTTGAGGCTGATCATGAAGTGTTACCTCAATGTATTGGCCAGTAATTTATTATTGAAGGTTATTCATTCAAATTTATTGTGACTGGTGGTCTGCCTACAATTGTCTGTGCAACTCTGAGAAATATCTATATACAACTTTTAAAACGATTAAAGCTTTGGGATTTACATGTGCAAAATTAAGCCCTGCATACAGAAATATACTGATAACTTTCTGATGCTTTAAAAAATAAGAATCAAAGGAATCAAATTCCAAAAGATAAGCATTAGCATTTCAGAAGTACTGTCCGAGGTCAGCATACACACTAGAAGAACAGAGAAAACAAATCACAGTTCTTACAGTCTGCTTGTCTTACCAGGTTCCATGAGACACTGCAGTATCCCTTTATTCATCCAATAACATAAATTATACATTAATAAAACATTTGTTTTATTAGAAATACTTGTTCAAATTACAAATTAGCACCCACAACTCCACAGAGGTTGGAGGACCATAATTTAATATAATTATATATTTAAGTTACATGATTTTGAGCATATTACTACATTATTTTGCCTTTCAAAAAATGCCAAGTGAGCAAATCAAATCTAAAACTTTTTTTTTTTGTTCCCCCTCTGCATGTGATACATAGAGATCAGTAACATCTTTCAGTACAAATGGTCTGTAAAAACAATATGAAATTTGAAAAGGAAAAAAATACAAGCTACAAAAAATGTAACTTTCAAAATAAATTCATGGTGATCACTTGATTATGACAGAAATGGACACCTGCTAAAACCACATACCTATCCTTTTGGTTTGAGGTAAATCTGTCTACCACAAACCAAAATATACAATTACAGTAGAGGAATCCTGCTTTAAGATATTTGGCCTCAGATGCATCAGTAGCACTTTACAATTAATTTACATTGTTTAACCATACTTATGTTAGAATGCCTCAACTAATTATTATTATGACACTAGTTAAGATATTAATTCCTACAAAATGTTAAAACTGATATCGCAATTCATCTTTATTTACAACATTCTTAAGCATTACAATTTAGAAATGTTAAATAATATTTACCACTTAATGTTTATTACAGTCGTAAGTACTGTTATTTTTTACCCTGATTGTAAAGAGTTACAGATGCATCAGTAGCTGGGTAGAACAATATGAATATGACTGCTGTCTAAATAAATTAAAAAGGCTTTTTTTTTTACGGCAGCCTCACGCTGACACAGGGTCCCAAGCAGTGATGTTAGTAACGCGTTACTCTAATCTGACTCTTTTTTTCAGTAACGAGTAATCTAACGCGTTACTATTTCCAATGCAGTAATCAGATTAAAGTTACTTATCCAAGTCACTGTGCGTTACTCTCTCTCTCTCTCTCTCTCTCTCTCCACCTCACACACACACACACACACACCGCGTTCCCTTCCCCATCCCCCTCCGCTCTCCCCCAATCACACGCGTCTCGCTTTCTCCCCTGTCTCTCTCTCGCGCGCGCTCGGCGTGTTTTTAGTTTCCGCCCATTCTCGTTTTTCCGCCAGTTCTCGGGCTCCCTATCTCTTTATAAAGGCGGGTTTTCCCGGCCACGTCCCAATTCACTAGCCAGGGCAGCGGTCTGCACAGATCTGATTGGCAGAGGAGAGCGTTTGAAGATTTTACACCACACGTGATTGGTCTGTGAGTTTCCCATGCCGCAGAGTGCGTATACCGTAAAGACAAGAAAAGTTCTGACGCTTTAAATGAACACTGTCAAAATTAAATCCTTCTCAGTAGTTTATCGGTTTGGGTCCGCATTGGACCACGTCTGGGTCCGGACCCGGACAGCACTCCGTTTTGTTTTATCAAACCACTCCTTGCTGCCCTGCAGAGAACAACAGGTTCAATATTCAGTTTTACAGTGTTAAATATGTCAGGTCAAGAAAGACTTTCTTTATTTTATATATTTTTTTATAAAAACAAGTATTTATGTTAAGTGAAATCAAGAAAGACCATATTTTATTTTTTTATAAAAAAAATTATTTATGTTAAGTTAATTCAAGAGAAATGGTCTTTTAATTTTATAAAAATAAATAGTTCAACTTTAAATGTCTAGAGATACATTGATGCTGTTAAAAATGCTTTTTCCAATAAAGGGAGTATTGGCAAAACTGGTTATAATTTTTATGTTAAGGCGGCGGGACGTGGTGTGTGCAGCTGCTTAAAGTAACTAATAAAGTAACTTGTAAAGTAACTTAGTTACTTTTAAAATCAAGTAATCCATAAAGTAACTAAGTTACTTTTTAAAGGAGTAATCAGTAATCGGATTACTTTTTCAAAGTAACTATACCATCACTGCATGTACCTTTATTTCAATTGCCTATATGGACAGTGATTTTAAAAAAAGTGAACTTTTAAAACCATAGTGTTAAATGCGATGCAATTAAAACAATTTCCTGGTGCACCTAAGAAAAAAAATTAGGCACAGCAGTGTAACCAGTGCAAAAAGTCAGTCTAGAGCCCTTACACTCACACAATCACACAATTACACACACTTATACTCAAACTCACAATCAGGAAATCAAACATACTCACACTTACACAATCACACACACACACATACTCACACAATCTCTCACTTATACTCAAACTCAATCACTCACTCCCACAATCACTCACTCACACTTACTCACTTACATTCATACTCACACTCGCAAAATCACTCCACTGTAGGGTAATTTACCACAGCATGACTTAGATAAAATTCGGATGTGAGAAATCTCAGAACATGAAATGATGACCAATGAGTCAGAGCTTAGAATTTAAAATATATTAAAGTTTACTTGAAAAATAGTTTCAGCATTACAGATATATAAAAGGAACAAAAAAAAATAGATATATATTAGAAAAGAGTAAAAGTACATCAACGAATACAATCTTGATAGATCAACACATTCGCAACCCAGAGAGAGAGAGAAAGAGAGAGAAAGAGATAGAGAGAGAGAGAGAGAGAGAGAGAGAGAGAGAGAGAGAGAAAGAAAGAGAAAGAAACTAAAGCCAGTCGAGGGACAGAGAGAACTCCTCAGACTTCATCCAAGCAGTTATACATTTATGCAAATGACGTGATTGAACAGAACTTATCAATATGATTACGTCAGCAAAGTCCAGTTAACAGCATGTTGTCCAGTTTTAATGACGTGATCCGCTCCAGCCTGTCTGTTCTTATCATGATGTTGTTCAGCGCTGTGTCCTTCATGAAAACAGCAGACAGTCCTTAAGTGTCCTAAAGTCTGTGAGAAGATGAAACGGAGGAAAAGAGTGGATGGAAAGATCTTCTGGCCTGTGTGCGACTTTACGCCGTGTAGAACAGGCATGCGCTGGCTATCTGAGGAGAGGTTCCCAGCACTTCACTCAGAGAGCTTGTTGTCTCCTAGTTCATATGCACTGGTCCCAGAACAGCAGAAAAGCAGTGAAGCTTCTCTGCCACTCAGGGTCACGTTCTCCTCACAGCTCTCATTGTTGATGAAAACACTCTGACCTTCCTGATTCCTGAAAAAGTAAAAACAACCTCCAAAGCCTTGTCATAGTGACAGTTAAAAAGAGAGCAGAGATCATAAGGTTATTAAGTGAATTATAATGTGAACAGTAAAAATAATAACTGTATATATAAATGTATAAAACATTTAAGAATAAGAGTGTGAAGGTGTGGTTATCTCCAATCACACCCTTCACTCCCCCCTTCTAGACCAAATGGAATCATCCAAGATTCCATGATGGTCTACATAACGCCTAAGAAGCCCCGGGAGTAATGACAAGTGTCCGCATACAGAGTATGAGAACAAGTGTTTCTTCATCTCAGCTGTGGACATGCTGGGGCCTATTGCACACCAGTCCCCACGCCGGACTCTCCCTGCCTCGTTATGCCCACCATGGATCTGAGAAGATTCATAAACAATTTTTTACTACATTAACTTTCTCTTTTTTTTTTTCAGAATTACAACATAAAGTTATAAAAGTGTTAAAATCAAGTCAATGTTTTTCAACATTGTCACTGTTTTTGCTCTAGACTATAGAATACATAGTCTCAACATTTATTTATCAAATGCCTTCTTATTTTCTTTTAACCTTTCACATTGTCTAATTTAATCTTCAACCATAATAATGTATATTTTTTATACATTAATTAGACATTTTCTTACACTAGATGCTGAGAAGCTGATCTACACCTTTGTTTTGATTAGACTATTGTAATGCATTATTCTCTGGATTACAATTATTATTCTCTACAATTTACAAATTACATCTTGGTCAAAATGCTGCAGCTACAGTTCTAACTCACACACACACAAAAAAAAGAGAGAAGATTATTTAGATTGGATTTTAATATTCATTTAGTGTAAAAAGTGTAAAAATCTCTTAATGGCTTAGCAGCTAAGTATATATCAGGACTCCTGACAGATCGACAATTCCAGCTCATTTGTTGAGAACATTTAGCGTTGCATTCTGTATTTATGCACCAAAGATTTGTAACTCTCTATCAGTTTATATCCATCAGGGATCACCCAGTTCTTCCTTTGAAGCACATCTAAAACTTATTTGTGCACTTCAGATTAATCTTAGTTTTATTTATTTTAAAATAGTTTGTTATGTGCCAAAATTCTTAATGCCAATCTGTAGACAAACAATCCTCAACTTTACACATACTCAGAAATCCTTAAAGCATTGTTCAGAATATTTAGTCTGATTAGTGCTGTTATTTGAGGGCGAACACACAAAAAGCATAAAACACCCCTTTTTTATTTTAGTTATTAAATTGAGAGTTCAGTTCCTCCAAAAACTCTGATGAGTATGATGCAGTCAGTGCATTTCCTCTATATACTATGTAAACTTATTTTCCGTCTGTTAACCTGAGTCTAAAAACATTTGGCTGATGTTAGAATTTAAATGTGTGTGGAGTTGTGTCCACAAGCTGTTGTAGGCATGGTCCACCTAAGTTTAGACTAACTAGTTTCTATGGCAGTGATTTCAAACCTATGAGCTGCAGTGGTCCTGCTTGAAGTTATTGGCCTAATATTTATTTTTCTTGTTCAGTTCCAATATATGTTTTTTTGCGAACTGTGCTACCTGTAAATTAATTGCAAAAATAAAAACATATTTAAGTTTCACTTGTTTGGCATAGTTGCAAGACTGTTAGCTGGTGGTTTAGCAAGCTAGTTATTATTATATATATTGAATTAATTAATATTAATGCACATATAAGAGAAAGATTTCTATCTTACCCTATTTTTTTTAAAGCTTTTGGAGCAAACAAAGCTCTTTTTGTAGTTGATAGTCTACATTGATGTATTAATAAGATTTTAAATGGTTGATTTTTATTTAAGCCAGCATGCTTGGTTACTTTAGCTAGTTACAACTACATCTGAGTTTATATGTATTAATTTTGTCAAAAGCCAGTAAACAACTTCCCTTACATAAGCCTAAGCGGAGATGATATTTGTTGAAAATGTTTTATACAAATCATAGTCATTAGACAACATAAATTACGTAATATAAACCTAAAAGAACTTTGCAGTGAAAATTGAGGGCCAGTAAGCGATAGGCCTCTAATGTATTAATCTGCCCAGCAACCATGTTTGGCTACTATTTACAATTAAATATATATATGTATATATATATATATATAAATACATATATATATATATATATACATATATATACATATACATACATACACACATACATATATATATATTTATATGTACACACACATATATACATATATACACATATACATACTTTTTTTTTTCTTAAAAAGAAAGGTAAAACAGTCATAATTTGAGTCACCACCAGATTTAAAGTTTAACCAAACATTTTCTACATGAGGCATAAACATCAAAAATTAAATAAAATCACTCCTTTTAATGAAAAAAAAAAAGTACACAGGCATAAAAATAAAAAATAAAAAATCTGGTCTCACGTCTCCGTTGCTGGCTCAGGCTGAGGGGTGAATCCACTGGGCTGATTGGCTGCTGGGGGTGGGTGGTGTTGATGGTTGAGCAGGTGCTGTCTGAAGCGGTCTCTGATCGCTCAGTTCTTCCAGATCTGAAACCAGTTTCCTGGACCAGTGCTGTAACATTTCAATCACAGCAGGTCCGGTGAAGATGCAGTCCAGCCATCGACCGACAGCTGGACCAAACATAGTCTCTCATCTGAGACTCTCCTCATGAAGTGCTCTGGTTCAGATGATGTTCACAGTACTGTTGCAGAGGACCCTGTCTCTGAGGGTCAAAACTCCTGTGATGAGCACCACCCCCGCCTTCTCAAACACCCAGAAAACAGCACTGAGCAACATTCAGTCAAAAGAGAAAAATCCCTCCAAAAAAAAAAACTCAAAAGAAAAAATAATAATAAAAAATAAATCCTGAAATGAATTCTATAATATGGTTAAAAATTGTTTAGCCTCATGAAATAACTAAAACAAAAATTATTTCCAGCCAAACGATGCTTGATATTCCTAAACTGTATAAACATTGTCATTATATTGTTGTGCTCTGATGGGGACTCAAAATATAGCCAAGAATATGCAAGCAAGTTCTTCATTGCCAGAAATAGAAAACATATGGAAAGCAAAACAGAAAGCTTTGTTTTTTTTTTTAAAGACATCTGATGTCTCCTTGTTTAAAAGTCAGAAAGAGAGACCCAATTCACTGCAGCTCGTAATAGATCCAATACTAAGTTTGTCAAATTACACCTTTCCAAAGAAAGTAAGATCTTTCCTTACTGGTTTCTTAAATCTACTATCCTCATTAAGGGTGTACTCACACTAGGCCCGGTTGGGTTGAATCGTGCCGGAGCACGGTTCGGCCCCCTCCCCACTCCCCCGCAGGCCTGCACTCACACTGCGCTAAACGTCCCGTGCTCGAGCACGCTTTCGTCAACAGGTGACTTTTGTTTTGAAGAACAGTATGCGCGCGCAAAACAATGGAGTTCAGGATTGTACTGTTGTTTTTGTTTCTCTGGAGTCGTTTTGGGCGTGCAAATACGCAACTGAACCAGAGATTCATTGATTGTGCAACACAACGATTTACTGCTAATCGTGCTGCACGTGTAAGAAGGTTTTTACACAAGCAGCAGACGTCCAGGGAGAAATTTGCAGCTTTACTCGCGGACTACAATTCACGTTCATCAGTAAGGTAGACGTACTTGCTATATACATAAATAGTGACCAAAGGAGCGAAACATAAAACTCAAGTAATAATAAAATGTGTCACTGACGTCATCTTGATCCGTGCCTGGGCACGGTTTGCGCTCACACTGCATCTGTACCGTGCCCGGGTCCAAGTGAACCGTGCTCGGGCCCACCTCTCCAAGCGGGCCCGGGCACGGTTCAGCGTACCGTGCCCGGGCACGGTTCGGAGCGATCACACTACCCAAACGAACCGTGCTTTGGGAGGTAACCGTGCCCGGGCACGGTTCGGATTGCCTAGTGTGAGTACACCCTAAGAGAATCAAAAGGTCAGCATAGACTGAGATACACGAGAACCACAAGAGAAATTAGATATGTGTATTCTTTAAATCTCATTCAGCTGAGACTCAGCTGAAATCAGTCTCAATAAGAAAAGAATAAGAATAGAAAAGGCCTAAACCACATGAAGACAGAAGCTGTGTTCAGAATGGCTCACTCATTAACTCTTTCACTATGTAGCATTTTCTATTTACTGAACGAATTATGGAACAACCAAACAATAAACCATGTTTGTCCTGCTCTGAGGACGTCTAATACAACAGCACTGCATTGCATTATAGTATATTTTGGAATTTCTAAATTTTGTGATGCATTAGGTTGTTTCATAGTGAACTATATAGGGAATAGAATGTACTGCTGGGGTTTTAAACAGTACTGCAAAAATGGTTTACACACTATATAGTGCACTATTTCTGGAATAGGGAGCGATTCTGACACAGCCACACACACATTATATTCATCATTAGATTCGCTTATAGAATATCAGAGTTAGACAAATGTTAGAAACATACACACTTTCACACATGCACAGACACACACACACACACACACCAAATGTGATAGAAGATAGCAGAGAAGAGATGTTTTGTCTATCTCTCTCACTGCTTCATTCAACACACACAGAAACACACACACACACACTGTCTCAAAACCCTGGAATCCTCATCTCTTTTCTGTTTCAATCAGGGATGACTTTCACAATGTGGACATTTGTACAAAACTCATCACTACTATTTAAACATGAAGCAGTCTAAACTGCCATCCTCAGAATTCTACAGCATTCTCCATAAAGATAATGAAACGTGTTACATTGAACAGTACCAGCATGGCTCAATATTCTGCCCTACTTTAATATATGTATATTGTGTTTATATGCTAACGATTCCAAACTTTTGAACAGCACTACATAAACACACACACACACAGACGTTTTCCATTCTAGAACTGCAGGTTCATTACAACATCTCAAGGTATAGCAAGGTTTCATTCATAGTCAACTCTGCTATTGGTTACCTGTTTAACTCTTTAACAGGCCAGGATTCTTGACATTACACCACTAAATCTTGAGGATTTCTATATAAGAATTACATAAGCTTTCATGTTTGAGGAGGGACTTTACTGAAAAGCATAATTGCAATTTTAATAGAACATATAAAAAATGTTTAAGTAAATCTGATGATGTCAAAATATAATGAAAAAAAATCATAAAATTAGATTTTCCTGAATAAAAATTTGGGTTGATTACTGTTACTGATCTGGAATTATTTAGTGAAGTAGAGAGAAAACAACCAGCTTCTCCAAGTAACATGTAGGTGGTACAAACCCCTGTAGCCCATATATGGGACAAGACATGTTAAGGGGTTAAACCATTAACAGAGTTTGAACCATTTTGTGCTATCGACTTAGGCAAGTCTGAAACCAGAATCAGTGCTGCCAACTTATTTTAATTTCTTTTAATACATGTATATATTTTAAAAAATTCGCTGGATTGGTCTAAAAGAAATCTAGTGATGTGGTCCAAATTTGGCTAAACTGAGCTGAATTTCTCAAAATATGTGTTTCAAAATTGTGTAAAGAAGTTTAGCCATCATTACAAAAATAAATCTAGCCAAAAATTAAAATTCCATCACCACCTTTAGGATGTATAGGATGATAAAATATTAAGATGTATATCATTTTTTAAACATTTTATAGAAATTACTGAGACAACTCACCACCTCCCACAGGTTTCCGGACAGAATAAATGGTGTCGGGTCCAAAACTGATTTAAAAATGATTGCAATGTACCTCAGTTCCAGAATTAAACCCACACACACACAGCCTCCATAAAGACATGACACATATAGACACACATAGGTCTTCTGTAATGCTGAAAACCTTCTTTATACATTAATTTTACCAAATAATCGTTAGAACTGGGATTAAAACGACCATAGACACAAAGACCACAACTACCATGACCAAGTGAAGAATCCTTTTCTGCAACTGTGTTTACTTTACTTTCCCTTACATAGCCTCACACTACCTCACACTGCCTCACACTACCTAATCTAATCTATATTTGGCGCCATATATAATATTGGTATATTTCTCTACCTCATCTGATGGTAAGATCTCATCCTCTCCTAATCTGCTGTGGTGGTGCACCACCTTTGAACACTTGGGAGATAAGGATCATGCAAGACGAAAAAGCGTCGCGACTACGACAATATTGGTATACACTACTCTTATAGCCAGGTTCTGTGGTCGAGGTACTGCTCCAGGACCCCCGAACTATAAGGTACGAGCTCTAAGCTCCGTTTGGACCGGTACTGTTCCAGGACCAAACCACCAACTGCCACACAAACACCTTTATGGCCGGTTTCTAGGACCGGTACTGTTCCAGGACCCCCGAACCATAAGGCAAACAGGCCAAAAAGCCCCCCCTGGTCCGGTACTGTTCCAGGACCAGGGCATCATCTCGCAAGTCACCTTAACTCCCAGTGCCAGCCCTTTTGATATTACTTAATTAAATGTAACCTACCTTACACAGCAGTTGGTCATGACAGTATAGAAGGTCCATAAATTACAGGCCCAAAGCAGCATCATTCTTTTTTTTTATTTTTTTTTATCACAACCGAGCAGAAACACCAAAAGCTGTAGGGTAATTTACCACAGCATGACTTAGATAAAATTCGGATGTGAGAAATCTCAGAACATGAAATGATGACCAATGAGTCAGAGCTTAGAATTTAAAATATATTAAAGTTTACTTGAAAAATAGTTTCAGCATTACAGATATATAAAAGGAACAAAAAAAAATAGATATATATTAGAAAAGAGTAAAAGTACATCAACGAATACAATCTTGATAGATCAACACATTCGCAACCCAGAGAGAGAGAGAAAGAGAGAGAAAGAGAAAGAGAGAGAGAGAGAGAGAAAGAGAGAGAAGAGAGAGAGAGAGAGAGAGAGAGAGAGAGAGAGAGAGAGAAAGAAAGAGAAAGAAACTAAAGCCAGTCGAGGGACAGAGAGAACTCCTCAGACTTCATCCAAGCAGTTATACATTTATGCAAATGACGTGATTGAACAGAACTTATCAATATGATTACGTCAGCAAAGTCCAGTTAACAGCATGTTGTCCAGTTTTAATGACGTGATCCGCTCCAGCCTGTCTGTTCTTATCATGATGTTGTTCAGCGCTGTGTCCTTCATGAAAACAGCAGACAGTCCTTAAGTGTCCTAAAGTCTGTGAGAAGATGAAACGGAGGAAAAGAGTGGATGGAAAGATCTTCTGGCCTGTGTGCGACTTTACGCCGTGTAGAACAGGCATGCGCTGGCTATCTGAGGAGAGGTTCCCAGCACTTCACTCAGAGAGCTTGTTGTCTCCTAGTTCATATGCACTGGTCCCAGAACAGCAGAAAAGCAGTGAAGCTTCTCTGCCACTCAGGGTCACGTTCTCCTCACAGCTCTCATTGTTGATGAAAACACTCTGACCTTCCTGATTCCTGAAAAAGTAAAAACAACCTCCAAAGCCTTGTCATAGTGACAGTTAAAAAGAGAGCAGAGATCATAAGGTTATTAAGTGAATTATAATGTGAACAGTAAAAATAATAACTGTATATATAAATGTATAAAACATTTAAGAATAAGAGTGTGAAGGTGTGGTTATCTCCAATCACACCCTTCACCACTCACACACCCATACACTCATACACACTATCACATTCACTCACCCTCACAATCACATACTTACTCATACTTACACTTACACAAACATTCACTCACACACACTCACACACACACACCGGAAAGGTTAATCTATGTCACACACAGACACTGAGGAGTCATCATAAACAGCAAATCCTGCATAGAGGGGCTGAGTGAATGTGGTGTAGAATGTGTGTGAGTGTGTGTGTGTGTGTATCAGAGGAGACGCTGTAGAAGGACAGAATGCCGGAGGGACAGTCCACATACACTCCTACTCTCCTACAGCCGAAGGGAGGAGGGCGGAGTTTAGTGATGTTTAGATTGTGATGAACAGAGTATTCATTATCAGAGCAGAACAGACTCATGGAGTTTCTATTCCATCCAAACTGACGGTCAAAACTCACTCCTTTCCTGCGGATGGTTTTATAACTCAGAACTAATTTAGCTCCTCCCCTCCCACTCCACTCAGCCTCCCAGTAACAGCGCCCAGTAAAACTCTCTCTACTCAGAACCTGCAGATACACATTAAACCCCTCTGGATGATCAGGATATGACTCCAGCTCCTCTCTCCTCACCGCCATCCTGTTCTTCTCACTCAGAGAGAGACGAGGGTGTGCTGTGTTTGGATCCAGTGTCAAATCACAGCCGTCTGAACAGAAGAACACACATTACACACACTGCACTGATACAGAGAGAGAGTGTGTGTGTTTGTGTGTGTGTGTTTGTATGTGTGTGTGAGTGGGTGTTTGTGTGTGTGTGTGTGTGTGTGTTAAGTCTGTGTGTGTCGGTGTGTGAACTTACATTTCTTTAGTCCTGGTTTGATTCTGATTTTCCCTCTATTTTCCACCCTAAACACAAACACACCAATACACAAACACACACAAACAGGCGGAAGGTATTAATGTAAATTAACTAGTTATTAAATAATGTATTAAATAATCACAATCAAGTAAATAAATGAACATTGTAATCAGTATTCAGACTCTCTCTCCCTTACACACAAATACACACACACAACCCTCCAACTAGGTCAGGGTTCTGCACATGTTTGCAATTTTGCATTGCACTGCATTTAAAAACGTGATGGCAGGAATGTATGAGTGGGAACACTAGGCTCGGCAGATGATGCAATTTACGGAACACGGAACATTTTAACGTAAGCAGATACAGAGAGCCATGTGTATGCCCACTTTAGTCTTGTGAGATCTCATCACACCCATACTTTAGTTACTACTCAAGACGAGAAAGGGTGAATTGTAATAAAATTGTGGCTTACAGTTTACTGAAGTAGGAGGTACATTTATAGTTGCAAGAAAATGTATGTGAACCCCTTAGGATTACTTGGATTTCTGCATAAATTGGTAATTAAATGTGTTCTGATCTTCACAACAAGAGACCAACACAGTCTGCTTAAACTAATACCACAAAAATATATATGTTTGCATGGTTTTATTGAACACAAAATGTTAACATTCACAGTGCAGGGTGGAAAAAGTATGTGAACCTTTGGTAGCAATAACCTTAACCAAACGTTTCCTGTAGTTGCAGATCAGACCTGCACAACGGTCAGGAGGAATTTTGGACCATTTCTCTTCACAAAACTGTTTTAGTTCAGCAATATTCTTGGGTTATCTGGTGTGAATCGCTCTCTCGAGGTCATGCCACAGCATTTCAATTGGGCTGAGGTAAGGACTCTCCAGAAGGTGTATTTTCTTCTGTTGAAGCCGTTCAGTTGTTGATTTACTTGTATGTTTTGGGTCGTTGTTGCATCATCCATCCTCCGTTGAATATCAGTTGGCAGACAGATGGTCTAAATTTTTCTTGCAAAATTTCTTGTCAAACTTGGGAATTCATTTTCCAGTTGAAGACGGCAATCTGTCCAGGCCCTGAGGCAGCAAAGCAGCCCCAAACCATGATATTCACCCTCCACCATATTTCACAGTTGGGATGAGGTTTTGATGATTGTGGGCTGTGCCTTTTTTCCTCTCCGCACAAAGCGCTGTGTTTTTCTTCCAAACAACTAAATTTTGGTTTCATCTGTCCACAGTATATTTAGCCAGTACTGCTGTGGAACATCCAGGTGCTCTTTGGCAAACTTTAAACATGCAGCAATGCACAGCAGTGGCTTCCTCCGTGGTGTCCTCCGATGAGCTCCATTCTTGTTTAATGTTTTCTTTATTGTAGGTTTGTCAACAAATATGTTAGCATGCCCCAGAGATCACTGTAAGTCTTTAGCTGAAACTCTAGGACTCTTCCTCACCTCATTGATCATTCTGTGCTGTGCTCTTGCAGTCCTCTTTACAGGACGACAATACAAACAACTTCAATAACAACAACTACAAAAAATAACCAGCCTGTGATATGTTATTACAATATTTTACAAAAAAAACCCATAAAAATTACTTCAACCATCCAGACCTGACCAGAGCATTAGTACAGAGAAATTAATATATAGTTAATAAATTAAAATATATAAGCGGTGGCTCAACAATAGCTAGATACGAATCCTGTTTGAATCCTGTTCATGTAGCTTGCCATCAGAGCCGCGAGGGAGAACAATTGCCCTGTCTCTCTCTGGGTGGGTAAATGGCACTCTTTCTCCTCATCACTCCAAGGGTGATGCGGATCAGCACAAGGCCTTTATGAGCAAATAATGCTTTAAATTCAATAACCAAGATTGGGCCAAGGTACCACGACGGTTCTGCCACCGTCTGAAAGAGTCTGTCTTTGGCTATCACATGTGCGACTTTCGGCAACTTTTACTGTATGGTTGATTTTATATGAATTTTTATTTATATTAAATAATACTTAAAATTAAATAACTCAAGATTGACCCAAACCATCACAATGGTTCTACCATCTGAAAGAGATTGTCTTTGGCTATCACGTGTGCGAGATTGGGCAACTTTCACTGCATGGTTGATTTTATATGAATTTTTATGGGACCAGAACATACCATTTCACACAGTAGGGGGGGGGAACGGAAAAAAACATTTCACATGGGGGGGTGGGGAGGGGGGGAGACCGGAACATACCATATCACAAAGAAGAGGGGGGACCGGAACATACCATCATTTAAAAGAGTCTGTTTTAGCCTATCATGTGTGCGACTTTTGGAAACTTACACTCTATGGTTGATTTTTAATAATGCTTAAAGTTAAATTACTCAAGATTGGCACATACTACCACAACGGTTCTGCCATCGTTTGAAAGAGACTGTCTTAACCTATCATCAGTGCGACTTTCGCCAACGTACACGTTATCGTTGATTTTTTATGAATTTTTATTTATATTAAATAATGCTTAAAATTCAATAAGTCAAGATTGGCACATACTAACACAACGGTTCTGCCATCGTTTGAAAGAGACTGTCTTAAGCTATCAAGTGTGCGACTGACTGTGTTAATCTATCATGTGTGCGACTTTCGGCAACGTACACATTATCGTTGATTTTTTATGAATTTTTATTTATATAAAATAATGCTTAAAATTCAATAAGTCAAGATTGGCACATACTACCACAACGGTTCTGCCATCGTTTGAAAGAGACTGTCTTAACCTATCATGTGTGCGACTTTCGGCAACGTACACGCTATCGTTGATTTTTTATGAATTTTTATTTATATTAAATAATGCTTAAAATTCAATAACTCAAGATTGCGACATACTACCACAACGTTTCTGCCATCGTTTGAAAGAGACTGTCTTATTCTATCATGTGTGCGACTTTCGGCAACGTACACGTTATCGTTGATTTTTTATGAATTTTTATTTATATTAAATAATGCTTAAAATTCAATAACTCAAGATTGGCACATACTACCACAACGGTTCTGCCATCGTTTGAAAGAGACTGTCTTAACCTATCATGTGTGCGAATTTCGGCAACGTACACGTTATCGTTGATTTTTTATGAATTTTTATTTATATTAAATAATGCTTAAAATTCAATAACTCAAGATTGGCACATACTACCACAAAGGTTCTGCCATTGTTTGAAAGAGACTGTCTTAACCTATTATGTGTGCGACTTTCGGCAACGTACACGTTATCGTTGATTTTTTATGAATTTTTATTTATATTAAATAATGCTTAAAATTCAATAACTCAAGATTGGCACATACTACCACAAAGGTTCTGCCATTGTTTGAAAGAGACTGTCTTATTCTATCATGTGTGCGACATTCGGCAACGTACACGTTATCGTTGATTTTTTATGAATTTTTATTTATATTAAATAATGCTTAAAATTCAATAACTCAAGATTGGCACATACTACCACAATGGTTCTGCCATCGTTTGAAAGAGACTGTCTTATTCTATCATGTGTGCGACTTTCGGCAACGTACACGTTATCGTTGATTTTTTATGAATTTTTATTTATATTAAATAATGCTTAAAATTCAATAACTCAAGATTGGCACATACTACCACAAAGGTTCTGCCATCCTGTGAAAGAGACTGTCTAATTCTATCATGTGTGCGACTTTCGGCAACGTACACGTTATCGTTGATTTTTTATGAATTTTTATTTATATTAAATAATGCTTAAAATTCAATAACTCAAGATTGGCACAAACTACCACAACGGTTCTGCCATTGTTTGAAAGAGACTGTCTTAACCTATCATGTGTGAGAATTTCGGCAACGTACACGTTATCGTTGATTTTTTATGAATTTTTATTTATATTAAATAATGCTTAAAATTCAATAACTCAAGATTGGCACATACTACCACAAAGGTTCTGCCATTGTTTGAAAGAGACTGTCTTAACCTATTATGTGTGCGACTTTCGGCAACGTACACGTTATCGTTGATTTTTTATGAATTTTTATTTATATTAAATAATGCTTAAAATTCAATAACTCAAGATTGGCACATACTACCACAAAGGTTCTGCCATTGTTTGAAAGAGACTGTCTTAACCTATCATGTGTGCGACTTTCGGCAACGTACACGTTATCGTTGATTTTTAATGAATTTTTATTTATTCTAAATAATGCTTAAAATTCAATAACTCAAGATTGGCACATACTACCACAAAGGTTCTGCCATTGTTTGAAAGAGACTGTCTTATTCTATCATGTGTGCGACAATCGGCAACGTACACATTATCGTTGATTTTTTATGAATTTTTATTTATTCTAAATAATGCTTAAAATTCAATAACTCAAGATTGGGACATACTACCACAACGGTTCTGCCTTTGTTTGAAAGAGACTGTCTTAACCTATCATGTGTGAGAATTTCGGCAACGTACACGTTATCGTTGATTTTTTATGAATTTTTATTTATATTAAATAATGCTTAAAATTCAATAACTCAAGATTGGCACATACTACCACAAAGGTTCTGCCATTGTTTGAAAGAGACTGTCTTAACCTATTATGTGTGCGACTTTCGGCAACGTACACGTTATCGTTGATTTTGTATGAATTTTTATTTATATTAAATAATGCTTAAAATTCAATAACTCAAGATTGGCACATACTACCACAAAGGTTCTGCCATTGTTTGAAAGAGACTGTCTTATTCTATCATGTGTGCGACATTCGGCAACGTACACATTATCGTTGATTTTTTATGAATTTTTATTTATTCTAAATAATGCTTAAAATTCAATAACTCAAGATTGGCACATACTACCACAACGGTTCTGCCTTTGTTTGAAAGAGACTGTCTTATTCTATCATGTGTGCGACTTCCGGCAACGTACACGTTATCGTTGATTTTTTATGAATTTTTATTTATATTAAATAATGCTTAAAATTCAATAACTCAAGATTGCGAAATACTACCACAACGGTTCTGCCATCGTTTGAAAGAGACTGTCTTAACCTATCATGTGTGCGACTTTCGGCAACGTACACGTTATCGTTGATTTTTTATGAATTTTTATTTATATTAAATAATGCTTAAAATTCAATAACTCAAGATTGCGACATACTACCACAACGGTTCTGCCATCGTTTGAAAGAGACTGTCTAATTCTATCATGTGTGCGACTTTCGGCAACGTACACGTTATCGTTGATTTTTTATGAATTTTTATTTATATTAAATAATGCTTAAAATTCAATAACTCAAGATTGGCACATACTACCACAAAGGTTCTGCCATTGTTTGAAAGAGACTGTCTTATTCTATCATGTGTGCGACATTCGGCAACGTACACATTATCGTTGATTTTTAATGAATTTTTATTTATTCTAAATAATGCTTAAAATTCAATAACTCAAGATTGGGACATACTACCACAACGGTTCTGCCTTTGTTTGAAAGAGACTGTCTTAACCTATCATGTGTGCGAATTTCGGCAACGTACACGTTATCGTTGATTTTTTATGAATTTTTATTTATATTAAATAATGCTTAAAATTCAATAACTCAAGATTGGCACATACTACCACAAAGGTTCTGCCTTTGTTTGAAAGATACTGTCTTAACCTATCATGTGTGCGAATTTCGGCAACGTACCCATTATCGTTGATTTTTTATGAATTTTTATTTATATTAAATAATGCTTAAAATTCAATAACTCAAGATTGGCACATACTACCACAAAGGTTCTGCCATTGTTTGAAAGAGACTGTCTTAACCTATTATGTGTGCGACTTTCGGCAACGTACACGTTATCGTTGATTTTTTATGAATTTTTATTTATATTAAATAATGCTTAAAATTCAATAACTCAAGATTGGCACATACTACCACAAAGGTTCTGCCATTGTTTGAAAGAGACTGTCTTAACCTATCATGTGTGCGAATTTCGGCAACGTACACGTTATCGTTGATTTTTTATGAATTTTTATTTATATTAAATAATGCTTAAAATTCAATAACTCAAGATTGGCACATACTACCACAAAGGTTCTGCCATTGTTTGAAAGAGACTGTCTTAACCTATTATGTGTGCGACTTTCGGCAACGTACACGTTATCGTTGATTTTTTATGAATTTTTATTTATATTAAATAATGCTTAAAATTCAATAACTCAAGATTGGGACATACTACCACAACGGTTCTGCCTTTGTTTGAAAGAGACTGTCTTAACCTATCATGTGTGAGAATTTCGGCAACGTACACGTTATCGTTGATTTTTTATGAATTTTTATTTATATTAAATAATGCTTAAAATTCAATAACTCAAGATTGGCACATACTACCACAAAGGTTCTGCCATTGTTTGAAAGAGACTGTCTTAACCTATTATGTGTGCGACTTTCGGCAACGTACACGTTATCGTTGATTTTTTATGAATTTTTATTTATATTAAATAATGCTTAAAATTCAATAACTCAAGATTGGCACATACTACCACAAAGGTTCTGCCATTGTTTGAAAGAGATTGTCTTAACCTATCATGTGTGCGAATTTCGGCAACGTACACGTTATCGTTGATTTTTTATGAATTTTTATTTATATTAAATAATGCTTAAAATTCAATAACTCAAGATTGGCACATACTACCACAAAGGTTCTGCCATTGTTTGAAAGAGACTGTCTTAACCTATTATGTGTGCGACTTTCGGCAACGTACACGTTATCGTTGATTTTTTATGAATTTTTATTTATATTAAATAATGCTTAAAATTCAATAACTCAAGATTGGCACATACTACCACAAAGGTTCTGCCATTGTTTGAAAGAGACTGTCTTAACCTATCATGTGTGCGAATTTCGGCAACGTACACGTTATCGTTGATTTTTTATGAATTTTTATTTATATTAAATAATGCTTAAAATTCAATAACTCAAGATTGGCACATACTACCACAAAGGTTCTGCCATTGTTTGAAAGAGACTGTCTTATTCTATCATGTGTGCGACATTCGGCAACGTACACATTATCGTTGATTTTTTATGAATTTTTATTTATTCTAAATAATGCTTAAAATTCAATAACTCAAGATTGGGACATACTACCACAACGGTTCTGCCTTTGTTTGAAAGAGACTGTCTTAACCTATCATGTGTGAGAATTTCGGCAACGTACACGTTATCGTTGATTTTTTATGAATTTTTATTTATATTAAATAATGCTTAAAATTCAATAACTCAAGATTGGCACATACTACCACAAAGGTTCTGCCATTGTTTGAAAGAGACTGTCTTAACCTATTATGTGTGCGACTTTCGGCAACGTACACGTTATCGTTGATTTTTTATGAATTTTTATTTATATTAAATAATGCTTAAAATTCAATAACTCAAGATTGGCACATACTACCACAAAGGTTCTGCCATTGTTTGAAAGAGACTGTCTTAACCTATTATGTGTGCGACTTTCGGCAACGTACACGTTATCGTTGATTTTTTATGAATTTTTATTTATATTAAATAATGCTTAAAATTCAATAACTCAAGATTGGCACATACTACCACAAAGGTTCTGCCATTGTTTGAAAGAGACTGTCTTATTCTATCATGTGTGCGACATTCGGCAACGTACACGCTATCGTTGATTTTTTATGAATTTTTATTTATATTAAATAATGCTTAAAATTCAATAACTCAAGATTGGCACATACTACCACAAAGGTTCTGCCATTGTTTGAAAGAGACTGTCTTAACCTATCATGTGTGCGACATTCGGCAACGTACACGTTATCGTTGATTTTTTATGAATTTTTATTTATATTAAATAATGCTTAAAATTCAATAACTCAAGATTGGCACATACTACCACAAAGGTTCTGCCATTGTTTGAAAGAGACTGTCTTATTCTATCATGTGTGCGAATTTCGGCAACGTACACGTTATCGTTGATTTTTTATGAATTTTTATTTATATTAAATAATGCTTAAAATTCAATAACTCAAGATTGGCACATACTACCACAAAGGTTCTGCCATTGTTTGAAAGAGACTGTCTTAACCTATCATGTGTGCGACATTCGGCAACGTACACGTTATCGTTGATTTTTTATGAATTTTTATTTATATTAAATAATGCTTAAAATTCAATAACTCAAGATTGGCACATACTACCACAAAGGTTCTGCCATTGTTTGAAAGAGACTGTCTTAACCTATCATGTGTGCGAATTTCGGCAACGTACACGTTATCGTTGATTTTTTATGAATTTTTATTTATATTAAATAATGCTTAAAATTCAATAACTCAAGATTGGCACATACTACCACAAAGGTTCTGCCATTGTTTGAAAGAGACTGTCTTATTCTATCATGTGTGCGAATTTCGGCAACGTACACGTTATCGTTGATTTTTTATGAATTTTTATTTATATTAAATAATGCTTAAAATTCAATAACTCAAGATTGGCACATACTACCACAAAGGTTCTGCCATTGTTTGAAAGAGACTGTCTTATTCTATCATGTGTGCGACATTCGGCAACGTACACATTATCGTTGATTTTTTATGAATTTTTATTTATTCTAAATAATGCTTAAAATTCAATAACTCAAGATTGGGACATACTACCACAACGGTTCTGCCTTTGTTTGAAAGAGACTGTCTTAACCTATCATGTGTGAGAATTTCGGCAACGTACACGTTATCGTTGATTTTTTATGAATTTTTATTTATATTAAATAATGCTTAAAATTCAATAACTCAAGATTGGCACATACTACCACAAAGGTTCTGCCATTGTTTGAAAGAGACTGTCTTAACCTATTATGTGTGCGACTTTCGGCAACGTACACGTTATCGTTGATTTTTTATGAATTTTTATTTATATTAAATAATGCTTAAAATTCAATAACTCAAGATTGGCACATACTACCACAAAGGTTCTGCCATTGTTTGAAAGAGACTGTCTTAACCTATCATGTGTGCGAATTTCGGCAACGTACACGTTATCGTTGATTTTTTATGAATTTTTATTTATATTAAATAATGCTTAAAATTCAATAACTCAAGATTGGCACATACTACCACAAAGGTTCTGCCATTGTTTGAAAGAGACTGTCTTAACCTATTATGTGTGCGACTTTCGGCAACGTACACGTTATCGTTGATTTTTTATGAATTTTTATTTATATTAAATAATGCTTAAAATTCAATAACTCAAGATTGGGACATACTACCACAACGGTTCTGCCTTTGTTTGAAAGAGACTGTCTTAACCTATCATGTGTGAGAATTTCGGCAACGTACACGTTATCGTTGATTTTTTATGAATTTTTATTTATATTAAATAATGCTTAAAATTCAATAACTCAAGATTGGCACATACTACCACAAAGGTTCTGCCATTGTTTGAAAGAGACTGTCTTATTCTATCATGTGTGCGACATTCGGCAACGTACACGCTATCGTTGATTTTTTATGAATTTTTATTTATATTAAATAATGCTTAAAATTCAATAACTCAAGATTGGCACATACTACCACAAAGGTTCTGCCATTGTTTGAAAGAGACTGTCTTAACCTATCATGTGTGCGACATTCGGCAACGTACACGTTATCGTTGATTTTTTATGAATTTTTATTTATATTAAATAATGCTTAAAATTCAATAACTCAAGATTGGCACATACTACCACAAAGGTTCTGCCATTGTTTGAAAGAGACTGTCTTATTCTATCATGTGTGCGAATTTCGGCAACGTACACGTTATCGTTGATTTTTTATGAATTTTTATTTATATTAAATAATGCTTAAAATTCAATAACTCAAGATTGGCACATACTACCACAAAGGTTCTGCCATTGTTTGAAAGAGACTGTCTTAACCTATCATGTGTGCGACATTCGGCAACGTACACGTTATCGTTGATTTTTTATGAATTTTTATTTATATTAAATAATGCTTAAAATTCAATAACTCAAGATTGGCACATACTACCACAAAGGTTCTGCCATTGTTTGAAAGAGACTGTCTTAACCTATCATGTGTGCGAATTTCGGCAACGTACACGTTATCGTTGATTTTTTATGAATTTTTATTTATATTAAATAATGCTTAAAATTCAATAACTCAAGATTGGCACATACTACCACAAAGGTTCTGCCATTGTTTGAAAGAGACTGTCTTATTCTATCATGTGTGCGAATTTCGGCAACGTACACGTTATCGTTGATTTTTTATGAATTTTTATTTATATTAAATAATGCTTAAAATTCAATAACTCAAGATTGGCACATACTACCACAAAGGTTCTGCCATTGTTTGAAAGAGACTGTCTTATTCTATCATGTGTGCGACATTCGGCAACGTACACATTATCGTTGATTTTTTATGAATTTTTATTTATTCTAAATAATGCTTAAAATTCAATAACTCAAGATTGGGACATACTACCACAACGGTTCTGCCTTTGTTTGAAAGAGACTGTCTTAACCTATCATGTGTGAGAATTTCGGCAACGTACACGTTATCGTTGATTTTTTATGAATTTTTATTTATATTAAATAATGCTTAAAATTCAATAACTCAAGATTGGCACATACTACCACAAAGGTTCTGCCATTGTTTGAAAGAGACTGTCTTAACCTATTATGTGTGCGACTTTCGGCAACGTACACGTTATCGTTGATTTTTTATGAATTTTTATTTATATTAAATAATGCTTAAAATTCAATAACTCAAGATTGGCACATACTACCACAAAGGTTCTGCCATTGTTTGAAAGAGACTGTCTTAACCTATCATGTGTGCGAATTTCGGCAACGTACACGTTATCGTTGATTTTTTATGAATTTTTATTTATATTAAATAATGCTTAAAATTCAATAACTCAAGATTGGCACATACTACCACAAAGGTTCTGCCATTGTTTGAAAGAGACTGTCTTAACCTATTATGTGTGCGACTTTCGGCAACGTACACGTTATCGTTGATTTTTTATGAATTTTTATTTATATTAAATAATGCTTAAAATTCAATAACTCAAGATTGGGACATACTACCACAACGGTTCTGCCTTTGTTTGAAAGAGACTGTCTTAACCTATCATGTGTGAGAATTTCGGCAACGTACACGTTATCGTTGATTTTTTATGAATTTTTATTTATATTAAATAATGCTTAAAATTCAATAACTCAAGATTGGCACATACTACCACAAAGGTTCTGCCATTGTTTGAAAGAGACTGTCTTAACCTATTATGTGTGCGACTTTCGGCAACGTACACGTTATCGTTGATTTTTTATGAATTTTTATTTATATTAAATAATGCTTAAAATTCAATAACTCAAGATTGGCACATACTACCACAAAGGTTCTGCCATTGTTTGAAAGAGACTGTCTTAACCTATTATGTGTGCGACTTTCGGCAACGTACACGTTATCGTTGATTTTTTATGAATTTTTATTTATATTAAATAATGCTTAAAATTCAATAACTCAAGATTGGCACATACTACCACAAAGGTTCTGCCATTGTTTGAAAGAGACTGTCTTATTCTATCATGTGTGCGACATTCGGCAACGTACACGCTATCGTTGATTTTTTATGAATTTTTATTTATATTAAATAATGCTTAAAATTCAATAACTCAAGATTGGCACATACTACCACAAAGGTTCTGCCATTGTTTGAAAGAGACTGTCTTAACCTATCATGTGTGCGACATTCGGCAACGTACACGTTATCGTTGATTTTTTATGAATTTTTATTTATATTAAATAATGCTTAAAATTCAATAACTCAAGATTGGGACATACTACCACAACGGTTCTGCCTTTGTTTGAAAGAGACTGTCTTAACCTATCATGTGTGAGAATTTCGGCAACGTACACGTTATCGTTGATTTTTTATGAATTTTTATTTATATTAAATAATGCTTAAAATTCAATAACTCAAGATTGGCACATACTACCACAAAGGTTCTGCCATTGTTTGAAAGAGACTGTCTTAACCTATTATGTGTGCGACTTTCGGCAACGTACACGTTATCGTTGATTTTTTATGAATTTTTATTTATATTAAATAATGCTTAAAATTCAATAACTCAAGATTGGCACATACTACCACAAAGGTTCTGCCATTGTTTGAAAGAGACTGTCTTAACCTATTATGTGTGCGACTTTCGGCAACGTACACGTTATCGTTGATTTTTTATGAATTTTTATTTATATTAAATAATGCTTAAAATTCAATAACTCAAGATTGGCACATACTACCACAAAGGTTCTGCCATTGTTTGAAAGAGACTGTCTTATTCTATCATGTGTGCGACATTCGGCAACGTACACGCTATCGTTGATTTTTTATGAATTTTTATTTATATTAAATAATGCTTAAAATTCAATAACTCAAGATTGGCACATACTACCACAAAGGTTCTGCCATTGTTTGAAAGAGACTGTCTTAACCTATCATGTGTGCGACATTCGGCAACGTACACGTTATCGTTGATTTTTTATGAATTTTTATTTATATTAAATAATGCTTAAAATTCAATAACTCAAGATTGGCACATACTACCACAAAGGTTCTGCCATTGTTTGAAAGAGACTGTCTTATTCTATCATGTGTGCGAATTTCGGCAACGTACACGTTATCGTTGATTTTTTATGAATTTTTATTTATATTAAATAATGCTTAAAATTCAATAACTCAAGATTGGCACATACTACCACAAAGGTTCTGCCATTGTTTGAAAGAGACTGTCTTATTCTATCATGTGTGCGAATTTCGGCAACGTACACGTTATCGTTGATTTTTTATGAATTTTTATTTATATTAAATAATGCTTAAAATTCAATAACTCAAGATTGGCACATACTACCACAAAGGTTCTGCCATTGTTTGAAAGAGACTGTCTTATTCTATCATGTGTGCGACATTCGGCAACGTACACATTATCGTTGATTTTTTATGAATTTTTATTTATTCTAAATAATGCTTAAAATTCAATAACTCAAGATTGGGACATACTACCACAACGGTTCTGCCTTTGTTTGAAAGAGACTGTCTTAACCTATCATGTGTGAGAATTTCGGCAACGTACACGTTATCGTTGATTTTTTATGAATTTTTATTTATATTAAATAATGCTTAAAATTCAATAACTCAAGATTGGCACATACTACCACAAAGGTTCTGCCATTGTTTGAAAGAGACTGTCTTAACCTATTATGTGTGCGACTTTCGGCAACGTACACGTTATCGTTGATTTTTTATGAATTTTTATTTATATTAAATAATGCTTAAAATTCAATAACTCAAGATTGGCACATACTACCACAAAGGTTCTGCCATTGTTTGAAAGAGACTGTCTTAACCTATCATGTGTGCGAATTTCGGCAACGTACACGTTATCGTTGATTTTTTATGAATTTTTATTTATATTAAATAATGCTTAAAATTCAATAACTCAAGATTGGCACATACTACCACAAAGGTTCTGCCATTGTTTGAAAGAGACTGTCTTAACCTATTATGTGTGCGACTTTCGGCAACGTACACGTTATCGTTGATTTTTTATGAATTTTTATTTATATTAAATAATGCTTAAAATTCAATAACTCAAGATTGGGACATACTACCACAACGGTTCTGCCTTTGTTTGAAAGAGACTGTCTTAACCTATCATGTGTGAGAATTTCGGCAACGTACACGTTATCGTTGATTTTTTATGAATTTTTATTTATATTAAATAATGCTTAAAATTCAATAACTCAAGATTGGCACATACTACCACAAAGGTTCTGCCATTGTTTGAAAGAGACTGTCTTAACCTATTATGTGTGCGACTTTCGGCAACGTACACGTTATCGTTGATTTTTTATGAATTTTTATTTATATTAAATAATGCTTAAAATTCAATAACTCAAGATTGGCACATACTACCACAAAGGTTCTGCCATTGTTTGAAAGAGACTGTCTTAACCTATTATGTGTGCGACTTTCGGCAACGTACACGTTATCGTTGATTTTTTATGAATTTTTATTTATATTAAATAATGCTTAAAATTCAATAACTCAAGATTGGCACATACTACCACAAAGGTTCTGCCATTGTTTGAAAGAGACTGTCTTATTCTATCATGTGTGCGACATTCGGCAACGTACACGCTATCGTTGATTTTTTATGAATTTTTATTTATATTAAATAATGCTTAAAATTCAATAACTCAAGATTGGCACATACTACCACAAAGGTTCTGCCATTGTTTGAAAGAGACTGTCTTAACCTATCATGTGTGCGACATTCGGCAACGTACACGTTATCGTTGATTTTTTATGAATTTTTATTTATATTAAATAATGCTTAAAATTCAATAACTCAAGATTGGCACATACTACCACAAAGGTTCTGCCATTGTTTGAAAGAGACTGTCTTATTCTATCATGTGTGCGAATTTCGGCAACGTACACGTTATCGTTGATTTTTTATGAATTTTTATTTATATTAAATAATGCTTAAAATTCAATAACTCAAGATTGGCACATACTACCACAAAGGTTCTGCCATTGTTTGAAAGAGACTGTCTTAACCTATCATGTGTGCGACATTCGGCAACGTACACGTTATCGTTGATTTTTTATGAATTTTTATTTATATTAAATAATGCTTAAAATTCAATAACTCAAGATTGGCACATACTACCACAAAGGTTCTGCCATTGTTTGAAAGAGACTGTCTTAACCTATCATGTGTGCGAATTTCGGCAACGTACACGTTATCGTTGATTTTTTATGAATTTTTATTTATATTAAATAATGCTTAAAATTCAATAACTCAAGATTGGCACATACTACCACAAAGGTTCTGCCATTGTTTGAAAGAGACTGTCTTATTCTATCATGTGTGCGACATTCGGCAACGTACACATTATCGTTGATTTTTTATGAATTTTTATTTATTCTAAATAATGCTTAAAATTCAATAACTCAAGATTGGGACATACTACCACAACGGTTCTGCCTTTGTTTGAAAGAGACTGTCTTAACCTATCATGTGTGAGAATTTCGGCAACGTACACGTTATCGTTGATTTTTTATGAATTTTTATTTATATTAAATAATGCTTAAAATTCAATAACTCAAGATTGGCACATACTACCACAAAGGTTCTGCCATTGTTTGAAAGAGACTGTCTTAACCTATTATGTGTGCGACTTTCGGCAACGTACACGTTATCGTTGATTTTTTATGAATTTTTATTTATATTAAATAATGCTTAAAATTCAATAACTCAAGATTGGCACATACTACCACAAAGGTTCTGCCATTGTTTGAAAGAGACTGTCTTAACCTATTATGTGTGCGACTTTCGGCAACGTACACGTTATCGTTGATTTTTTATGAATTTTTATTTATATTAAATAATGCTTAAAATTCAATAACTCAAGATTGGCACATACTACCACAAAGGTTCTGCCATTGTTTGAAAGAGACTGTCTTATTCTATCATGTGTGCGACATTCGGCAACGTACACGCTATCGTTGATTTTTTATGAATTTTTATTTATATTAAATAATGCTTAAAATTCAATAACTCAAGATTGGCACATACTACCACAAAGGTTCTGCCATTGTTTGAAAGAGACTGTCTTAACCTATCATGTGTGCGACATTCGGCAACGTACACGTTATCGTTGATTTTTTATGAATTTTTATTTATATTAAATAATGCTTAAAATTCAATAACTCAAGATTGGCACATACTACCACAAAGGTTCTGCCATTGTTTGAAAGAGACTGTCTTATTCTATCATGTGTGCGAATTTCGGCAACGTACACGTTATCGTTGATTTTTTATGAATTTTTATTTATATTAAATAATGCTTAAAATTCAATAACTCAAGATTGGCACATACTACCACAAAGGTTCTGCCATTGTTTGAAAGAGACTGTCTTAACCTATTATGTGTGCGACTTTCGGCAACGTACACGTTATCGTTGATTTTTTATGAATTTTTATTTATATTAAATAATGCTTAAAATTCAATAACTCAAGATTGGCACATACTACCACAAAGGTTCTGCCATTGTTTGAAAGAGACTGTCTTAACCTATCATGTGTGCGAATTTCGGCAACGTACACGTTATCGTTGATTTTTTATGAATTTTTATTTATATTAAATAATGCTTAAAATTCAATAACTCAAGATTGGCACATACTACCACAAAGGTTCTGCCATTGTTTGAAAGAGACTGTCTTAACCTATCATGTGTGCGAATTTCGGCAACGTACACGTTATCGTTGATTTTTTATGAATTTTTATTTATATTAAATAATGCTTAAAATTCAATAACTCAAGATTGGCACATACTACCACAAAGGTTCTGCCATTGTTTGAAAGAGACTGTCTTAACCTATCATGTGTGCGACTTTCGGCAACGTACACGTTATCGTTGATTTTTTATGAATTTTTATTTATATTAAATAATGCTTAAAATTCAATAACTCAAGATTGGCACATACTACCACAAAGGTTCTGCCATTGTTTGAAAGAGACTGTCTTATTCTATCATGTGTGCGACATTCGGCAACGTACACGCTATCGTTGATTTTTTATGAATTTTTATTTATATTAAATAATGCTTAAAATTCAATAACTCAAGATTGGCACATACTACCACAAAGGTTCTGCCATTGTTTGAAAGAGACTGTCTTATTCTATCATGTGTGCGACATTCGGCAACGTACACGCTATCGTTGATTTTTTATGAATTTTTATTTATATTAAATAATGCTTAAAATTCAATAACTCAAGATTGGCACATACTACCACAAAGGTTCTGCCATTGTTTGAAAGAGACTGTCTTAACCTATCATGTGTGCGAATTTCGGCAACGTACACGTTATCGTTGATTTTTTATGAATTTTTATTTATATTAAATAATGCTTAAAATTCAATAACTCAAGATTGGCACATACTACCACAAAGGTTCTGCCATTGTTTGAAAGAGACTGTCGTATTCTATCATGTGTGCGAATTTCGGCAACGTACACGTTATCGTTGATTTTTTATGAATTTTTATTTATATTAAATAATGCTTAAAATTCAATAACTCAAGATTGGCACATACTACCACAAAGGTTCTGCCATTGTTTGAAAGAGACTGTCTTAACCTATCATGTGTGAGAATTTCGGCAACGTACACGTTATCGTTGATTTTTTATGAATTTTTATTTATATTAAATAATGCTTAAAATTCAATAACTCAAGATTGGCACATACTACCACAAAGGTTCTGCCATTGTTTGAAAGAGACTGTCTTAACCTATTATGTGTGCGACTTTCGGCAACGTACACGTTATCGTTGATTTTTTATGAATTTTTATTTATATTAAATAATGCTTAAAATTCAATAACTCAAGATTGGCACATACTACCACAAAGGTTCTGCCATTGTTTGAAAGAGACTGTCTTAACCTATCATATGTGCGAATTTCGGCAACGTACACGTTATCGTTGATTTTTTATGAATTTTTATTTATATTAAATAATGCTTAAAATTCAATAACTCAAGATTGGCACATACTACCACAAATGTTCTGCCTTTGTTTGAAAGAGACTGTCTTAACCTATCATGTGTGCGAATTTCGGCAACGTACACGCTATCGTTGATTTTTTATGAATTTTTATTTATATTAAATAATGCTTAAAATTCAATAACTCAAGATTGCGACATACTACCACAATGGTTCTGCCATCGTTTGAAAGAGACTGTCTTATTCTATCATGTGTGCGACTTTCGGCAACGTACACGTTATCGTTGATTTTTTATGAATTTTTATTTATATTAAATAATGCTTAAAATTCAATAACTCAAGATTGGCACATACTACCACAAAGGTTCTGCCATTGTTTGAAAGAGACTGTCTTAACCTATCATGTGTGCGACTTTCGGCAACGTACACGCTATCGTTGATTTTTTATGAATTTTTATTTATATTAAATAATGCTTAAAATTCAATAACTCAAGATTGCGACATACTACCACAATGGTTCTGCCATCGTTTGAAAGAGACTGTCTTATTCTATCAAGTGTGCGACTTTCGGCAACGTACACGTTATCGTTGATTTTTTATGAATTTTTATTTATATTAAATAATGCTTAAAATTCAATAACTCAAGATTGGCACATACTACCACAAAGGTTCTGCCATTGTTTGAAAGAGACTGTCTTAAACTATCATGTGTGCGACTTTCGGCAACGTACACGCTATCATTGATTTTTTATGAATTTTTATTTATATTAAATAATGCTTAAAATTCAATAACTCAAGATTGGCACATACTACCACAAAGGTTCTGCCTTTGTTTGAAAGAGACTGTCTTAACCTATCATGTGTGCGACTTTCGACAACGTACACGTTATCGTTGATTTTTTATGAATTTTTATTTATATTAAATAATGCTTAAAATTCAATAACTCAAGATTGGCACATACTACCACAAAGGTTCTGCCATTGTTTGAAAGAGACTGTCTTATTCTATCATGTGTGCGACATTCGGCAACGTACACGCTATCGTTGATTTTTTATGAATTTTTATTTATATTAAATAATGCTTAAAATTCAATAACTCAAGATTGGCACATACTACCACAAAGGTTCTGCCATTGTTTGAAAGAGACTGTCTTAACCTATCATGTGTGCGACATTCGGCAACGTACACGCTATCGTTGATTTTTTATGAATTTTTATTTATATTAAATAATGCTTAAAATTCAATAACTCAAGATTGGCACATACTACCACAAAGGTTCTGCCATCGTTTGAAAGAGACTGTCTTATTCTATCATGTGTGCGACATTCGGCAACGTACACGCTATCGTTGATTTTTTATGAATTTTTATTTATATTAAATAATGCTTAAAATTCAATAACTCAAGATTGGCACATACTACCACAACGGTTCTGCCTTTGTTTGAAAGAGACTGTCTTAACCTATCATGTGTGCGACTTTCGGCAACGTACACGCTATCGTTGATTTTTTATGAATTTTTATTTATATTAAATAATGCTTAAAATTCAATAACTCAAGATTGCGACATACTACCACAATGGTTCTGCCATCGTTTGAAAGAGACTGTCTTATTCTATCATGTGTGCGACATTCGGCAACGTACACGCTATCGTTGATTTTTTATGAATTTTTATTTATATTAAATAATGCTTAAAATTCAATAACTCAAGATTGGCACATACTACCACAAAGGTTCTGCCATTGTTTGAAAGAGACTGTCTTAACCTATCATGGGTGCGACTTTCGGCAACGTACACGTTATCGTTGATTTTTTATGAATTTTTATTTATATTAAATAATGCTTAAAATTCAATAACTCAAGATTGGCACATACTACCACAAAGGTTCTGCCATTGTTTGAAAGAGACTGTCTTATTCTATCATGTGTGCGACATTCGGCAACGTACACGCTATCGTTGATTTTTTATGAATTTTTATTTATATTAAATAATGCTTAAAATTCAATAACTCAAGATTGGCACATACTACCACAACGGTTCTGCCTTTGTTTGAAAGAGACTGTCTTAACCTATCATGTGTGCGACTTTCGGCAACGTACACGCTATCGTTGATTTTTTATGAATTTTTATTTATATTAAATAATGCTTAAAATTCAATAACTCAAGATTGCGACATACTACCACAATGGTTCTGCCATCGTTTGAAAGAGACTGTCTTATTCTATCAAGTGTGCGACTTTCGGCAACGTACACGTTATCGTTGATTTTTTATGAATTTTTATTTATATTAAATAATGCTTAAAATTCAATAACTCAAGATTGGCACATACTACCACAAAGGTTCTGCCATTGTTTGAAAGAGACTGTCTTAACCTATCATGTGTGCGACTTTCGGCAACGTACACGTTATCGTTGATTTTTTATGAATTTTTATTTATATTAAATAATGCTTAAAATTCAATAACTCAAGATTGGCACATACTACCACAACGCTTCTGCCATCCTTTGAAAGAGACTGTCTTATTCTATCATGTGTGCGACATTCGGCAACGTACACGCTATCGTTGATTTTTTATGAATTTTTATTTATATTAAATAATGCTTAAAATTCAATAACTCAAGATTGGCACATACTACCACAAAGGTTCTGCCATTGTTTGAAAGAGACTGTCTTAACCTATCATGGGTGCGACTTTCGGCAACGTACACGTTATCGTTGATTTTTTATGAATTTTTATTTATATTAAATAATGCTTAAAATTCAATAACTCAAGATTGGCACATACTACCACAAAGGTTCTGCCATTGTTTGAAAGAGACTGTCTTATTCTATCATGTGTGCGACATTCGGCAACGTACACGCTATCGTTGATTTTTTATGAATTTTTATTTATATTAAATAATGCTTAAAATTCAATAACTCAAGATTGGCACATACTACCACAACGGTTCTGCCTTTGTTTGAAAGAGACTGTCTTAACCTATCATGTGTGCGACTTTCGGCAACGTACACGCTATCGTTGATTTTTTATGAATTTTTATTTATATTAAATAATGCTTAAAATTCAATAACTCAAGATTGCGACATACTACCACAATGGTTCTGCCATCGTTTGAAAGAGACTGTCTTATTCTATCAAGTGTGCGACTTTCGGCAACGTACACGTTATCGTTGATTTTTTATGAATTTTTATTTATATTAAATAATGCTTAAAATTCAATAACTCAAGATTGGCACATACTACCACAAAGGTTCTGCCATTGTTTGAAAGAGACTGTCTTAACCTATCATGTGTGCGACTTTCGGCAACGTACACGTTATCGTTGATTTTTTATGAATTTTTATTTATATTAAATAATGCTTAAAATTCAATAACTCAAGATTGGCACATACTACCACAACGCTTCTGCCATCCTTTGAAAGAGACTGTCTTATTCTATCATGTGTGCGACATTCGGCAACGTACACGCTATCGTTGATTTTTTATGAATTTTTATTTATATTAAATAATGCTTAAAATTCAATAACTCAAGATTGGCACATACTACCACAACGGTTCTGCCTTTGTTTGAAAGAGACTGTCTTAACCTATCATGTGTGCGACTTTCGGCAACGTACACGCTATCGTTGATTTTTTATGAATTTTTATTTATATTAAATAATGCTTAAAATTCAATAACTCAAGATTGGCACATACTACCACAAAGGTTCTGCCATTGTTTGAAAGAGACTGTCTTATTCTATCATGTGTGCGACATTCGGCAACGTACACGCTATCGTTGATTTTTTATGAATTTTTATTTATATTAAATAATGCTTAAAATTCAATAACTCAAGATTGGCACATACTACCACAAAGGTTCTGCCATTGTTTGAAAGAGACTGTCTTAACCTATCATGTGTGCGAATTTCGGCAACGTACACGTTATCGTTGATTTTTTATGAATTTTTATTTATATTAAATAATGCTTAAAATTCAATAACTCAAGATTGGCACATACTACCACAAAGGTTCTGCCATTGTTTGAAAGAGACTGTCTTATTCTATCATGTGTGCTAATTTCGGCAACGTACACGTTATCGTTGATTTTTTATGAATTTTTATTTATATTAAATAATGCTTAAAATTCAATAACTCAAGATTGGCACATACTACCACAAAGGTTCTGCCATTGTTTGAAAGAGACTGTCTTAACCTATCATGTGTGAGAATTTCGGCAACGTACACGTTATCGTTGATTTTTTATGAATTTTTATTTATATTAAATAATGCTTAAAATTCAATAACTCAAGATTGGCACATACTACCACAAAGGATCTGCCATTGTTTGAAAGAGACTGTCTTAACCTATTATGTGTGCGACTTTCGGCAACGTACACGTTATCGTTGATTTTTTATGAATTTTTATTTATATTAAATAATGCTTAAAATTCAATAACTCAAGATTGGCACATACTACCACAAAGGTTCTGCCATTGTTTGAAAGAGACTGTCTTAACCTATCATGTGTGCGAATTTCGGCAACGTACACGTTATCGTTGATTTTTTATGAATTTTTATTTATATTAAATAATGCTTAAAATTCAATAACTCAAGATTGGCACATACTACCACAAAGGTTCTGCCATTGTTTGAAAGAGACTGTCTTATTCTATCATGTGTGCGACATTCGGCAACGTACACGCTATCGTTGATTTTTTATGAATTTTTATTTATATTAAATAATGCTTAAAATTCAATAACTCAAGATTGGCACATACTACCACAAAGGTTCTGCCATCCTTTGAAAGAGACTGTCTTATTCTATCATGTGTGCGACTTTCGGCAACGTACACGCTATCGTTGATTTTTTATGAATTTTTATTTATATTAAATAATGCTTAAAATTCAATAACTCAAGATTGGCACATACTACCACAACGGTTCTGCCTTTGTTTGAAAGAGACTGTCTTAACCTATCATGTGTGCGACGTTCGGCAACGTACACGCTATCGTTGATTTTTTATGAATTTTTATTTATATTAAATAATGCTTAAAATTCAATAACTCAAGATTGCGACATACTACCACAACGGTTCTGACATCGTTTGAAAGAGACTGTCTTATTCTATCAAGTGTGCGACTTTCGGCAACGTACACGTTATCGTTGATTTTTTATGAATTTTTATTTATATTAAATAATGCTTAAAATTCAATAACTCAAGATTGGCACATACTACCACAACGCTTCTGCCATCCTTTGAAAGAGACTGTCTTAACCTATCATGTGTGCGACTTTCGGCAACGTACACGCTATCGTTGATTTTTTATGAATTTTTATTTATATTAAATAATGCTTAAAATTCAATAACTCAAGATTGCGACATACTACCACAACGGTTCTGCCATCGTTTGAAAGAGACTGTCTTATTCTATCATGTGTGCGACTTTCGGCAACGTACACGTTATCGTTGATTTTTTATGAATTTTTATTTATATTAAATAATGCTTAAAATTCAATAACTCAAGATTGGCACATACTACCACAAAGGTTCTGCCATTGTTTGAAAGAGACTGTCTTATTCTATCATGTGTGCGACATTCGGCAACGTACACGCTATCGTTGATTTTTTATGAATTTTTATTTATATTAAATAATGCTTAAAATTCAATAACTCAAGATTGGCACATACTACCACAAAGGTTCTGCCATTGTTTGAAAGAGACTGTCTTAACCTATCATGGGTGCGACTTTCGGCAACGTACACGTTATCGTTGATTTTTTATGAATTTTTATTTATATTAAATAATGCTTAAAATTCAATAACTCAAGATTGGCACATACTACCACAAAGGTTCTGCCATTGTTTGAAAGAGACTGTCTTATTCTATCATGTGTGCGACATTCGGCAACGTACACGCTATCGTTGATTTTTTATGAATTTTTATTTATATTAAATAATGCTTAAAATTCAATAACTCAAGATTGGCACATACTACCACAACGGTTCTGCCTTTGTTTGAAAGAGACTGTCTTAACCTATCATGTGTGCGACTTTCGGCAACGTACACGCTATCGTTGATTTTTTATGAATTTTTATTTATATTAAATAATGCTTAAAATTCAATAACTCAAGATTGCGACATACTACCACAATGGTTCTGCCATCGTTTGAAAGAGACTGTCTTATTCTATCAAGTGTGCGACTTTCGGCAACGTACACGTTATCGTTGATTTTTTATGAATTTTTATTTATATTAAATAATGCTTAAAATTCAATAACTCAAGATTGGCACATACTACCACAAAGGTTCTGCCATTGTTTGAAAGAGACTGTCTTAACCTATCATGTGTGCGACTTTCGGCAACGTACACGTTATCGTTGATTTTTTATGAATTTTTATTTATATTAAATAATGCTTAAAATTCAATAACTCAAGATTGGCACATACTACCACAACGCTTCTGCCATCCTTTGAAAGAGACTGTCTTATTCTATCATGTGTGCGACATTCGGCAACGTACACGCTATCGTTGATTTTTTATGAATTTTTATTTATATTAAATAATGCTTAAAATTCAATAACTCAAGATTGGCACATACTACCACAACGGTTCTGCCTTTGTTTGAAAGAGACTGTCTTAACCTATCATGTGTGCGACTTTCGGCAACGTACACGCTATCGTTGATTTTTTATGAATTTTTATTTATATTAAATAATGCTTAAAATTCAATAACTCAAGATTGGCACATACTACCACAAAGGTTCTGCCATTGTTTGAAAGAGACTGTCTTATTCTATCATGTGTGCGACATTCGGCAACGTACACGCTATCGTTGATTTTTTATGAATTTTTATTTATAT
This sequence comes from Astyanax mexicanus, assembly GCF_023375975.1. Taxonomy (NCBI): domain Eukaryota; kingdom Metazoa; phylum Chordata; class Actinopteri; order Characiformes; family Acestrorhamphidae; genus Astyanax; species Astyanax mexicanus. The sequence continues at coordinate 253,531 of NW_026040059.1, forward strand.
TAAATAATGCTTAAAATTCAATAACTCAAGATTGGCACATACTACCACAAAGGTTCTGCCATTGTTTGAAAGAGACTGTCTTAACCTATCATGTGTGCGAATTTCGGCAACGTACACGTTATCGTTGATTTTTTATGAATTTTTATTTATATTAAATAATGCTTAAAATTCAATAACTCAAGATTGGCACATACTACCACAAAGGTTCTGCCATTGTTTGAAAGAGACTGTCTTATTCTATCATGTGTGCGAATTTCGGCAACGTACACGTTATCGTTGATTTTTTATGAATTTTTATTTATATTAAATAATGCTTAAAATTCAATAACTCAAGATTGGCACATACTACCACAAAGGTTCTGCCATTGTTTGAAAGAGACTGTCTTAACCTATCATGTGTGAGAATTTCGGCAACGTACACGTTATCGTTGATTTTTTATGAATTTTTATTTATATTAAATAATGCTTAAAATTCAATAACTCAAGATTGGCACATACTACCACAAATGTTCTGCCTTTGTTTGAAAGATACTGTCTTAACCTATCATGTGTGCGAATTTCGGCAACGTACACATTATCGTTGATTTTTTATGAATTTTTATTTATATTAAATAATGCTTAAAATTCAATAACTCAAGATTGGCACATACTACCACAAAGGTTCTGCCATCGTTTGAAAGAGACTGTCTTAACCTATCATGTGTGCGACTTTCGGCAACGTACACGTTATCGTTGATTTTTTATGAATTTTTATTTATATTAAATAATGCTTAAAATTCAATAACTCAAGATTGGCACATACTACCACAAAGGTTCTGCCATTGTTTGAAAGAGACTGTCTTAACCTATCATGTGTGCGAATTTCGGCAACGTACACGTTATCGTTGATTTTTTATGAATTTTTATTTATATTAAATAATGCTTAAAATTCAATAACTCAAGATTGGCACATACTACCACAAAGGTTCTGCCATTGTTTGAAAGAGACTGTCTTATTCTATCATGTGTGCGACATTCGGCAACGTACACATTATCGTTGATTTTTTATGAATTTTTATTTATTCTAAATAATGCTTAAAATTCAATAACTCAAGATTGGGACATACTACCACAACGGTTCTGCCTTTGTTTGAAAGAGACTGTCTTAACCTATCATGTGTGAGAATTTCGGCAACGTACACGTTATCGTTGATTTTTTATGAATTTTTATTTATATTAAATAATGCTTAAAATTCAATAACTCAAGATTGGCACATACTACCACAAAGGTTCTGCCATTGTTTGAAAGAGACTGTCTTAACCTATTATGTGTGCGACTTTTGGCAACGTACACGTTATCGTTGATTTTTTATGAATTTTTATTTATATTAAATAATGCTTAAAATTCAATAACTCAAGATTGGCACATACTACCACAAAGGTTCTGCCATTGTTTGAAAGAGACTGTCTTAACCTATTATGTGTGCGACTTTCGGCAACGTACACGTTATCGTTGATTTTTTATGAATTTTTATTTATATTAAATAATGCTTAAAATTCAATAACTCAAGATTGGCACATACTACCACAAAGGTTCTGCCATTGTTTGAAAGAGACTGTCTTAACCTATCATGTGTGCCAATTTCGGCAACGTACACGTTATCGTTGATTTTTTATGAATTTTTATTTATATTAAATAATGCTTAAAATTCAATAACTCAAGATTGGCACATACTACCACAAAGGTTCTGCCATTGTTTGAAAGAGACTGTCTTAACCTATTATGTGTGCGACTTTCGGCAACGTACACGTTATCGTTGATTTTTTATGAATTTTTATTTATATTAAATAATGCTTAAAATTCAATAACTCAAGATTGGCACATACTACCACAAAGGTTCTGCCATTGTTTGAAAGAGACTGTCTTATTCTATCATGTGTGCGACATTCGGCAACGTACACGCTATCGTTGATTTTTTATGAATTTTTATTTATATTAAATAATGCTTAAAATTCAATAACTCAAGATTGGCACATACTACCACAAAGGTTCTGCCATTGTTTGAAAGAGACTGTCTTAACCTATCATGTGTGCGAATTTCGGCAACGTACACGTTATCGTTGATTTTTTATGAATTTTTATTTATATTAAATAATGCTTAAAATTCAATAACTCAAGATTGGCACATACTACCACAAAGGTTCTGCCATTGTTTGAAAGAGACTGTCTTATTCTATCATGTGTGCGAATTTCGGCAATGTACACATTATCGTTGATTTTTTATGAATTTTTATTTATTCTAAATAATGCTTAAAATTCAATAACTCAAGATTGGCACATACTACCACAAAGGTTCTGCCATTGTTTGAAAGAGACTGTCTTAACCTATCATGTGTGCGACTTTCGGCAACGTACACGTTATCGTTGATTTTTTATGATTTTTTATTTATATTAAATAATGCTTAAAATTCAATAACTCAAGATTGGCACATACTACCACAACGGTTCTGCCATCGTTTGAAAGAGACTGTCTTATTCTATCATGTGTGCGACGTTCGGCAACGTACACGTTATCGTTGATTTTTTATGAATTCTTATTTATATTAAATAATGCTTAAAATTCAATAATTCAAGATTGGCACATACTACCACAACGGTTCTGCCATCCTTTGAAAGAGACTGTCTTACCCTATCATGTGTGCGACTTTCGGCAACGTACACGTTATCGTTGATTTTTTATGAATTTTTATTTATATTAAATAATGCTTAAAATTCAATAACTCAAGATTGGCACATACTACCACAACGGTTCTGCCATCGTTTGAAAGAGACTGTCTTATTCTATCATGTGTGCGACTTTCGGCAACGTACACGTTATCGTTGATTTTTTATGAATTTTTATTTATATTAAATAATGCTTAAAATTCAATAACTCAAGATTGGCACATACTACCACAAAGGTTCTGCCATCCTGTGAAAGAGACTGTCTTATTCTATCATGTGTGCGACTTTCGGCAACGTACACGTTATCGTTGATTTTTTATGAATTTTTATTTATATTAAATAATGCTTAAAATTCAATAACTCAAGATTGCGAAATACTACCACAACGGTTCTGCCATCGTTTGAAAGAGACTGTCTTATTCTATCATGTGTGCGACTTTCGGCAACGTACACTTTATCGTTGATTTTTTATGAATTTTTATTTATATTAAATAATGCTTAAAATTCAATAACTCAAGATTGGCACATACTACCACAACGGTTCTACCATCGTTTGAAAGAGACTGTCTTATTCTATCAAGTGTGCGACTTTCGGCAACGTACACGTTATCGTTGATTTTTTATGAATTTTTATTTATATTAAATAATGCTTAAAATTCAATAACTCAAGATTGGCACATACTACCACAACGGTTCTGGCATCGTTTGAAAGAGACTGTCTTATTCTATCATGTGTGCGACTTTCGGCAACGTACACGTTATCGTTGATTTTTTATGAATTTTTATTTATATTAAATAATGCTTAAAATTCAATAACTCAAGATTGGCACATACTACCACAACGGTTCTGCCATCGTTTGAAAGAGACTGTCTTATTCTATCATGTGTGCGACTTTCGGCAACGTACACGTTATCGTTGATTTTTTATGAATTTTTATTTATATTAAATAATGCTTAAAATTCAATAACTCAAGATTGGCACATACTACCACAACGGTTCTGCCATCGTTTGAAAGAGACTGTCTTACCCTATCATGTGTGCGACTTTCGGCAACGTACACGTTTTCGTTGATTTTTTATGAATTTTTATTTATATTAAATAATGCTTAAAATTCAATAACTCAAGATTGGCACATACTACCACAAAGGTTCTGCCATTGTTTGAAAGAGACTGTCTTATTCTATCATGTGTGCGACATTCGGCAACGTACACGCTATCGTTGATTTTTTATGAATTTTTATTTATATTAAATAATGCTTAAAATTCAATAACTCAAGATTGGCACATACTACCACAAAGGTTCTGCCATTGTTTGAAAGAGACTGTCTTATTCTATCATGTGTGCGACATTCGGCAACGTACACGCTATCGTTGATTTTTTATGAATTTTTATTTATATTAAATAATGCTTAAAATTCAATAACTCAAGATTGGCACATACTACCACAACGGTTCTGCCATCGTTTGAAAGAGACTGTCTTAACCTATCATGTGTGCGACTTTCGGCAACGTACACGCTATCGTTGATTTTTTATGAATTTTTATTTATATTAAATAATGCTTAAAATTCAATAACTCAAGATTGCGACATACTACCACAATGGTTCTGCCATCGTTTGAAAGAGACTGTCTTATTCTATCATGTGTGCGACTTTCGGCAACGTACACGTTATCGTTGATTTTTTATGAATTTTTATTTATATTAAATAATGCTTAAAATTCAATAACTCAAGATTGGCACATACTACCACAAAGGTTCTGCCATCCTTTGAAAGAGACTGTCTTATTCTATCATGTGTGCGACTTTCGGCAACGTACACATTATCGTTGATTTTTTATGAATTTTTATTTATATTAAATAATGCTTAAAATTCAATAACTCAAGATTGGCACATACTACCACAACGATTCTGCCATCGTTTGAAAGAGACTGTCTTACCCTATCAGGTGTGCGACTTTCGGCAACGTACACGTTTTCGTTGATTTTTTATGAATTTTTATTTATATTAAATAATGCTTAAAATTCAATAACTCAAGATTGGCACATACTACCACAACGGTTCTGCCATCGTTTGAAAGAGACTGTCTTATTCTATCAAGTGTGCGACTTTCGGCAACGTACACGTTATCGTTGATTTTTTATGAATTTTTATTTATATTAAATAATGCTTAAAATTCAATAACTCAAGATTGGCACATACTACCACAACGGTTCTGCCATCCTTTGAAAGAGACTGTCTTAACCTATCATGTGTGCGACTTTCGGCAACGTACACATTGCCGTTGATTTTTTATGAATTTTTATTTATATTAAATAATGCTTAAAATTCAATAACTCAAGATTGGCACATACTACCACAACGGTTCTGCCATCGTTTGAAAGAGACTGTCTTAACCTATCATGTGTGCGACTTTCGGCAACGTACACGTTTTCGTTGATTTTTTATGAATTTTTATTTATATTAAATAATGCTTAAAATTCAATAACTCAAGATTGGCACATACTACCACAACGGTTCTGCCATTGTTTGAAAGAGACTGTCTTATTCTATCATGTGTGCGACTTTCGGCAACGTACACGTTATCGTTGATTTTTTATGAATTTTTATTTATATAAAATAATGCTTAAAATTCAATAACTCAAGATTGGCACATACTACCACAAAGGTTCTGCCATCCTTTGAAAGAGACTGTCTTATTCTATCATGTGTGCGACGTTCGGCAACGTACACGCTATCGTTGATTTTTTATGAATTTTTATTTATATTAAATAATGCTTAAAATTCAATAACTCAAGATTGCGACATACTACCACAACGGTTCTGCCATCGTTTGAAAGAGACTGTCTTATTCTATCATGTGTGCGACTTTCGGCAACGTACACGTTATCGTTGATTTTTTATGAATTTTTATTTATATTAAATAATGCTTAAAATTCAATAACTCAAGATTGGCACATACTACCACAAAGGTTCTGCCATTGTTTGAAAGAGACTGTCTTATTCTATCATGTGTGCGACATTCGGCAACGTACACGCTATCGTTGATTTTTTATGAATTTTTATTTATATTAAATAATGCTTAAAATTCAATAACTCAAGATTGGCACATACTACCACAAAGGTTCTGCCATTGTTTGAAAGAGACTGTCTTATTCTATCATGTGTGCGACATTCGGCAACGTACACGCTATCGTTGATTTTTTATGAATTTTTATTTATATTAAATAATGCTTAAAATTCAATAACTCAAGATTGGCACATACTACCACAACGGTTCTGCCATCGTTTGAAAGAGACTGTCTTAACCTATCATGTGTGCGACTTTCGGCAACGTACACGCTATCGTTGATTTTTTATGAATTTTTATTTATATTAAATAATGCTTAAAATTCAATAACTCAAGATTGCGACATACTACCACAATGGTTCTGCCATCGTTTGAAAGAGACTGTCTTATTCTATCATGTGTGCGACTTTCGGCAACGTACACGTTATCGTTGATTTTTTATGAATTTTTATTTATATTAAATAATGCTTAAAATTCAATAACTCAAGATTGGCACATACTACCACAAAGGTTCTGCCATCCTTTGAAAGAGACTGTCTTATTCTATCATGTGTGCGACTTTCGGCAACGTACACATTATCGTTGATTTTTTATGAATTTTTATTTATATTAAATAATGCTTAAAATTCAATAACTCAAGATTGGCACATACTACCACAACGATTCTGCCATCGTTTGAAAGAGACTGTCTTACCCTATCAGGTGTGCGACTTTCGGCAACGTACACGTTTTCGTTGATTTTTTATGAATTTTTATTTATATTAAATAATGCTTAAAATTCAATAACTCAAGATTGGCACATACTACCACAACGGTTCTGCCATCGTTTGAAAGAGACTGTCTTATTCTATCAAGTGTGCGACTTTCGGCAACGTACACGTTATCGTTGATTTTTTATGAATTTTTATTTATATTAAATAATGCTTAAAATTCAATAACTCAAGATTGGCACATACTACCACAACGGTTCTGCCATCCTTTGAAAGAGACTGTCTTAACCTATCATGTGTGCGACTTTCGGCAACGTACACATTGCCGTTGATTTTTTATGAATTTTTATTTATATTAAATAATGCTTAAAATTCAATAACTCAAGATTGGCACATACTACCACAACGGTTCTGCCATCGTTTGAAAGAGACTGTCTTAACCTATCATGTGTGCGACTTTCGGCAACGTACACGTTTTCGTTGATTTTTTATGAATTTTTATTTATATTAAATAATGCTTAAAATTCAATAACTCAAGATTGGCACATACTACCACAACGGTTCTGCCATTGTTTGAAAGAGACTGTCTTATTCTATCATGTGTGCGACTTTCGGCAACGTACACGTTATCGTTGATTTTTTATGAATTTTTATTTATATAAAATAATGCTTAAAATTCAATAACTCAAGATTGGCACATACTACCACAAAGGTTCTGCCATCCTTTGAAAGAGACTGTCTTATTCTATCATGTGTGCGACGTTCGGCAACGTACACGCTATCGTTGATTTTTTATGAATTTTTATTTATATTAAATAATGCTTAAAATTCAATAACTCAAGATTGCGACATACTACCACAACGGTTCTGCCATCGTTTGAAAGAGACTGTCTTATTCTATCATGTGTGCGACTTTCGGCAACGTACACGTTATCGTTGATTTTTTATGAATTTTTATTTATATTAAATAATGCTTAAAATTCAATAACTCAAGATTGGCACATACTACCACAACGCTTCTGCCATCCTTTGAAAGAGACTGTCTTAACCTATCATGTGTGCGACTTTCGGCAACGTACACGCTATCGTTGATTTTTTATGAATTTTTATTTATATTAAATAATGCTTAAAATTCAATAACTCAAGATTGGCACATACTACCACAACGGTTCTGCCATCGTTTGAAAGAGACTGTCTTAACCTATCATGTGTGCGACTTTCGGTTACACGCTATCGTTCATTTTTTATGAATTTTTATTTATATTAAATAATGCTTAAAATTCAATAACTCAAGATTGGCACATACTACCACAACGGTTCTGCCATTGTTTGAAAGAGACTGTCTTATTCTATCATGTGTGCGACTTTCGGCAACGTACACGTTATCGTTGATTTTTTATGAATTTTTATTTATATAAAATAATGCTTAAAATTCAATAACTCAAGATTGGCACATACTACCACAAAGGTTCTGCCATCCTTTGAAAGAGACTGTCTTATTCTATCATGTGTGCGACGTTCGGCAACGTACACGCTATCGTTGATTTTTTATGAATTTTTATTTATATTAAATAATGCTTAAAATTCAATAACTCAAGATTGCGACATACTACCACAACGTTTCTGCCATCGTTTGAAAGAGACTGTCTTATTCTATCATGTGTGCGACTTTCGGCAACGTACACGTTATCGTTGATTTTTTATGAATTTTTATTTATATTAAATAATGCTTAAAATTCAATAACTCAAGATTGGCACATACTACCACAACGCTTCTGCCATCCTTTGAAAGAGACTGTCTTAACCTATCATGTGTGCGACTTTCGGCAACGTACACGCTATCGTTGATTTTTTATGAATTTTTATTTATATTAAATAATGCTTAAAATTCAATAACTCAAGATTGCGACATACTACCACAATGGTTCTGCCATCGTTTGAAAGAGACTGTCTTATTCTATCATGTGTGCGACTTTCGGCAACGTACACGTTATCGTTGATTTTTTATGAATTTTTATTTATATTAAATAATGCTTAAAATTCAATAACTCAAGATTGGCACATACTACCACAACGGTTCTGCCATCTTTTGAAAGAGACTGTCTTACCCTATCAGGTGTGCGACTTTCGGCAACGTACACGTTTTCGTAGATTTTTTATGAATTTTTATTTATATTAAATAATGCTTAAAATTCAATAACTCAAGATTGGCACATACTACCACAACGGTTCTGCCATCGTTTGAAAGAGACTGTCTTATTCTATCAAGTGTGCGACTTTCGGCAACGTACACGTTATCGTTGATTTTTTATGAATTTTTATTTATATTAAATAATGCTTAAAATTCAATAACTCAAGATTGGCACATACTACCACAACGGTTCTGCCATCGTTTGAAAGAGACTGTCTTATTCTATCATGTGTGCGACTTTCGGCAACGTACACGTTATCGTTGATTTTTTATGAATTTTTATTTATATTAAATAATGCTTAAAATTCAATAACTCAAGATTGGAACATACTACCACAACGGTTCTGCCTTTGTTTGAAAGAGACTGTCTTAACCTATCATTTGTGAGAATTTTGGCAACGTACACGTTATCGTTGATTTTTTATGAATTTTTATTTATATTAAATAATGCTTAAAATTCAATAACTCAAGATTGGAACATACTACCACAAAGGTTCTGCCATTGTTTGAAAGAGACTGTCTTAACCTATTATGTGTGCGACTTTCGGCAACGTACACGTTATCGTTAATTTTTTATGAATTTTTATTTATATTAAATAATGCTTAAAATTCAATAACTCAAGATTGGCACATACTACCACAAAGGTTCTGCCATTGTTTGAAAGAGACTGTCTTATTCTATCATGTGTGCGACATTCGGCAACGTAAACATTATCGTTGATTTTTTATGAATTTTTATTTATATTAAATAATGCTTAAAATTCAATAACTCAAGATTGGGACATACTACCACAACGGTTCTGCCTTTGTTTGAAAGAGACTGTCTTAACCTATCATTTGTGAGAATTTCGGCAACGTACACGTTATCGTTGATTTTTTATGAATTTTTATTTATATTAAATAATGCTTAAAATTCAATAACTCAAGATTGGAACATACTACCACAAAGGTTCTGCCATTGTTTGAAAGAGACTGTCTTAACCTATCATGTGTGCGAATTTCGGCAACGTACACGTTATCGTTGATTTTTTATGAATTTTTATTTATATTAAATAATGCTTAAAATTCAATAACTCAAGATTGGCACATACTACCACAAAGGGTCTGCCATTGTTTGAAAGAGACTGTCTTATTCTATCAAGTGTGCGACTTTCGGCAACGTACACGTTATCGTTGATTTTTTATGAATTTTTATTTATATTAAATAATGCTTAAAATTCAATAACTCAAGATTGGCACATACTACCACAACGCTTCTGCCATCCTTTGAAAGAGACTGTCTTAACCTATCATGTGTGCGACATTCGGCAACGTACACATTATCGTTGATTTTTTATGAATTTTTATTTATATTAAATAATGCTTAAAATTCAATAACTCAAGATTGCGACATACTACCACAATGGTTCTGCCAACGTTTGAAAGAGACTGTCTTATTCTATCATGTGTGCGACTTTCGGCAACGTACACGTTATCGTTGATTTTTTATGAATTTTTATTTATATTAAATAATGCTTAAAATTCAATAACTCAAGATTGGCACATACTACCACAACGGTTCTGCCATCTTTTGAAAGAGACTGTCTTACCCTATCATGTGTGCGACTTTCGGCAACGTACACGTTTTCGTAGATTTTTTATGAATTTTTATTTATATTAAATAATGCTTAAAATTCAATAACTCAAGATTGGCACATACTACCACAACGGTTCTGCCATCGTTTGAAAGAGACTGTCTTATTCTATCAAGTGTGCGACTTTCGGCAACGTACACGTTATCGTTGATTTTTTATGAATTTTTATTTATATTAAATAATGCTTAAAATTCAATAACTCAAGATTGGCACATACTACCACAACGGTTCTGCCATCGTTTGAAAGAGACTGTCTTATTCTATCATGTGTGCGACTTTCGGCAACGTACACGTTATCGTTGATTTTTTATGAATTTTTATTTATATAAAATAATGCTTAAAATTCAATAACTCAAGATTGGCACATACTACCACAAAGGTTCTGCCTTTGTTTGAAAGAGACTGTCTTAACCTATCATGTCTGCGACGTTCGGCAACGTACACGCTTTTGTTGATTTTTTATGAATTTTTATTTATATTAAATAATGCTTAAAATTCAATAACTCAAGATTGCGACATACTACCACAACGGTTCTGCCATCGTTTGAAAGAGACTGTCTTATTCTATCATGTGTGCGACTTTCGGCAACGTACACGTTATCGTTGATTTTTTATGAATTTTTATTTATATTAAATAATGCTTAAAATTCAATAACTCAAGATTGGCACATACTACCACAACGCTTCTGCCATCCTTTGAAAGAGACTGTCTTAACCTATCATGTGTGCGACGTTCGGCAACGTACACGCTATCGTTGATTTTTTATGAATTTTTATTTATATTAAATAATGCTTAAAATTCAATAACTCAAGATTGCGACATACTACCACAACGGTTCTGCCATCGTTTGAAAGAGACTGTCTTATTCTATCATGTGTGCGACTTTCGGCAACGTACACGTTATCGTTGATTTTTTATGAATTTTTATTTATATTAAATAATGCTTAAAATTCAATAACTCAAGATTGGCACATACTACCACAACGCTTCTGCCATCCTTTGAAAGAGACTGTCTTAACCTATCATGTGTGCGACTTTCGGCAACGTACACGCTATCGTTGATTTTTTATGAATTTTTATTTATATTAAATAATGCTTAAAATTCAATAACTCAAGATTGCGACATACTACCACAATGGTTCTGCCATCGTTTGAAAGAGACTGTCTTAACCTATCATGTGTGCGACTTTCGGCAACGTACACGTTTTCGTTGATTTTTTATGAATTTTTATTTATATTAAATAATGCTTAAAATTCAATAACTCAAGATTGGCACATACTACCACAAAGGTTCTGCCATCCTTTGAAAGAGACTGTCTTATTCTATCATGTGTGCGACGTTCGGCAACGTACACGCTATCGTTGATTTTTTATGAATTTTTATTTATATTAAATAATGCTTAAAATTCAATAACTCAAGATTGCGACATACTACCACAACGGTTCTGCCATCGTTTGAAAGAGACTGTCTTATTCTATCATGTGTGCGACGTTCGGCAACGTACACGCTATCGTTGATTTTTTATGAATTTTTATTTATATTAAATAATGCTTAAAATTCAATAACTCAAGATTGGCACATACTACCACAACGGTTCTGCCATCGTTTGAAAGAGACTGTCTTAACCTATCATGTGTGCGACTTTCGGCAACGTACACGCTATCGTTCATTTTTTATGAATTTTTATTTATATTAAATAATGCTTAAAATTCAATAACTCAAGATTGGCACATACTACCACAACGGTTCTGCCATTGTTTGAAAGAGACTGTCTTATTCTATCATGTGTGCGACTTTCGGCAACGTACACGTTATCGTTGATTTTTTATGAATTTTTATTTATATAAAATAATGCTTAAAATTCAATAACTCAAGATTGGCACATACTACCACAAAGGTTCTGCCATCCTTTGAAAGAGACTGTCTTATTCTATCATGTGTGCGACGTTCGGCAACGTACACGCTATCGTTGATTTTTTATGAATTTTTATTTATATTAAATAATGCTTAAAATTCAATAACTCAAGATTGCGACATACTACCACAACGTTTCTGCCATCGTTTGAAAGAGACTGTCTTATTCTATCATGTGTGCGACTTTCGGCAACGTACACGCTATCGTTGATTTTTTATGAATTTTTATTTATATTAAATAATGCTTAAAATTCAATAACTCAAGATTGCGACATACTACCACAATGGTTCTGCCATCGTTTGAAAGAGACTGTCTTATTCTATCATGTGTGCGACTTTCGGCAACGTACACGTTATCGTTGATTTTTTATGAATTTTTATTTATATTAAATAATGCTTAAAATTCAATAACTCAAGATTGGCACATACTACCACAACGGTTCTGCCATCGTTTGAAAGAGACTGTCTTATTCTATCATGTGTGCGACTTTCGGCAACGTACACGTTATCGTTGATTTTTTATGAATTTTTATTTATATTAAATAATGCTTAAAATTCAATAACTCAAGATTGGAACATACTACCACAACGGTTCTGCCTTTGTTTGAAAGAGACTGTCTTAACCTATCATTTGTGAGAATTTCGGCAACGTACACGTTATCGTTGATTTTTTATGAATTTTTATTTATATTAAATAATGCTTAAAATTCAATAACTCAAGATTGGAACATACTACCACAAAGGTTCTGCCATTGTTTGAAAGAGACTGTCTTAACCTATTATGTGTGCGACTTTCGGCAACGTACACGTTATCGTTAATTTTTTATGAATTTTTATTTATATTAAATAATGCTTAAAATTCAATAACTCAAGATTGGCACATACTACCACAAAGGTTCTGCCATTGTTTGAAAGAGACTGTCTTATTCTATCATGTGTGCGACATTCGGCAACGTACACATTATCGTTGATTTTTTATGAATTTTTATTTATATTAAATAATGCTTAAAATTCAATAACTCAAGATTGGGACATACTACCACAACGGTTCTGCCTTTGTTTGAAAGAGACTGTCTTAACCTATCATTTGTGAGAATTTCGGCAACGTACACGTTATCGTTGATTTTTTATGAATTTTTATTTATATTAAATAATGCTTAAAATTCAATAACTCAAGATTGGAACATACTACCACAAAGTTTCTGCCATTGTTTGAAAGAGACTGTCTTAACCTATCATGTGTGCGAATTTCGGCAACGTACACGTTATCGTTGATTTTTTATGAATTTTTATTTATATTAAATAATGCTTAAAATTCAATAACTCAAGATTGGCACATACTACCACAAAGGTTCTGCCATTGTTTGAAAGAGACTGTCTTATTCTATCAAGTGTGCGACTTTCGGCAACGTACACGTTATCGTTGATTTTTTATGAATTTTTATTTATATTAAATAATGCTTAAAATTCAATAACTCAAGATTGGCACATACTACCACAACGCTTCTGCCATCCTTTGAAAGAGACTGTCTTAACCTATCATGTGTGCGACATTCGGCAACGTACACATTATCGTTGATTTTTTATGAATTTTTATTTATATTAAATAATGCTTAAAATTCAATAACTCAAGATTGCGACATACTACCACAATGGTTCTGCCATCGTTTGAAAGAGACTGTCTTATTCTATCATGTGTGCGACTTTCGGCAACGTACACGTTATCGTTGATTTTTTATGAATTTTTATTTATATTAAATAATGCTTAAAATTCAATAACTCAAGATTGGCACATACTACCACAACGGTTCTGCCATCTTTTGAAAGAGACTGTCTTACCCTATCATGTGTGCGACTTTCGGCAACGTACACGTTTTCGTAGATTTTTTATGAATTTTTATTTATATTAAATAATGCTTAAAATTCAATAACTCAAGATTGGCACATACTACCACAACGGTTCTGCCATCGTTTGAAAGAGACTGTCTTATTCTATCAAGTGTGCGACTTTCGGCAACGTACACGTTATCGTTGATTTTTTATGAATTTTTATTTATATTAAATAATGCTTAAAATTCAATAACTCAAGATTGGCACATACTACCACAACGGTTCTGCCATCGTTTGAAAGAGACTGTCTTATTCTATCATGTGTGCGACTTTCGGCAACGTACACGTTATCGTTGATTTTTTATGAATTTTTATTTATATAAAATAATGCTTAAAATTCAATAACTCAAGATTGGCACATACTACCACAAAGGTTCTGCCTTTGTTTGAAAGAGACTGTCTTAACCTATCATGTCTGCGACGTTCGGCAACGTACACGCTTTTGTTGATTTTTTATGAATTTTTATTTATATTAAATAATGCTTAAAATTCAATAACTCAAGATTGCGACATACTACCACAACGGTTCTGCCATCTTTTGAAAGAGACTGTCTTACCCTATCATGTGTGCGACTTTCGGCAACGTACACGTTTTCGTAGATTTTTTATGAATTTTTATTTATATTAAATAATGCTTAAAATTCAATAACTCAAGATTGGCACATACTACCACAACGGTTCTGCCATCGTTTGAAAGAGACTGTCTTATTCTATCAAGTGTGCGACTTTCGGCAACGTACACGTTATCGTTGATTTTTTATGAATTTTTATTTATATTAAATAATGCTTAAAATTCAATAACTCAAGATTGGCACATACTACCACAACGGTTCTGCCATCGTTTGAAAGAGACTGTCTTATTCTATCATGTGTGCGACTTTCGGCAACGTACACGTTATCGTTGATTTTTTATGAATTTTTATTTATATAAAATAATGCTTAAAATTCAATAACTCAAGATTGGCACATACTACCACAAAGGTTCTGCCTTTGTTTGAAAGAGACTGTCTTAACCTATCATGTCTGCGACGTTCGGCAACGTATACGCTTTTGTTGATTTTTTATGAATTTTTATTTATATTAAATAATGCTTAAAATTCAATAACTCAAGATTGCGACATACTACCACAACGGTTCTGCCATCGTTTGAAAGAGACTGTCTTATTCTATCATGTGTGCGACTTTCGGCAACGTACACGTTATCGTTGATTTTTTATGAATTTTTATTTATATTAAATAATGCTTAAAATTCAATAACTCAAGATTGGCACATACTACCACAACGCTTCTGCCATCCTTTGAAAGAGACTGTCTTAACCTATCATGTGTGCGACTTTCGGCAACGTACACGCTTTTGTTGATTTTTTATGAATTTTTATTTATATTAAATAATGCTTAAAATTCAATAACTCAAGATTGCGACATACTACCACAACGGTTCTGCCATCGTTTGAAAGAGACTGTCTTATTCTATCATGTGTGCGACTTTCGGCAACGTACACGTTATCGTTGATTTTTTATGAATTTTTATTTATATTAAATAATGCTTAAAATTCAATAACTCAAGATTGGCACATACTACCACAACGCTTCTGCCATCCTTTGAAAGAGACTGTCTTAACCTATCATGTCTGCGACGTTCGGCAACGTACACGCTTTTGTTGATTTTTTATGAATTTTTATTTATATTAAATAATGCTTAAAATTCAATAACTCAAGATTGCGACATACTACCACAACGGTTCTGCCATCGTTTGAAAGAGACTGTCTTATTCTATCATGTGTGCGACTTTCGGCAACGTACACGTTATCGTTGATTTTTTATGAATTTTTATTTATATTAAATAATGCTTAAAATTCAATAACTCAAGATTGGCACATACTACCACAACGGTTCTGCCATCTTTTGAAAGAGACTGTCTTACCCTATCATGTGTGCGACTTTCGGCAACGTACACGTTTTCGTAGATTTTTTATGAATTTTTATTTATATTAAATAATGCTTAAAATTCAATAACTCAAGATTGGCACATACTACCACAACGGTTCTGCCATCGTTTGAAAGAGACTGTCTTATTCTATCAAGTGTGCGACTTTCGGCAACGTACACGTTATCGTTGATTTTTTATGAATTTTTATTTATATTAAATAATGCTTAAAATTCAATAACTCAAGATTGGCACATACTACCACAACGGTTCTGCCATCGTTTGAAAGAGACTGTCTTATTCTATCATGTGTGCGACTTTCGGCAACGTACACGTTATCATTGATTTTTTATGAATTTTTATTTATATTAAATAATGCTTAAAATTCAATAACTCAAGATTGGGACATACTACCACAACGGTTCTGCCTTTGTTTGAAAGAGACTGTCTTAACCTATCATTTGTGAGAATTTCGGCAACGTACACGTTATCGTTGATTTTTTATGAATTTTTATTTATATTAAATAATGCTTAAAATTCAATAACTCAAGATTGGCACATACTACCACAAAGGTTCTGCCATTGTTTGAAAGAGACTGTCTTAACCTATTATGTGTGCGACTTTCGGCAACGTACACGTTATCTTTGATTTTTTATGAATTTTTATTTATATTAAATAATGCTTAAAATTCAATAACTCAAGATTGGCACATACTACCACAAAGGTTCTGCCATTGTTTGAAAGAGACTGTCTTATTCTATCATGTGTGCGACATTCGGCAACGTACACGCTATCGTTGATTTTTTATGAATTTTTATTTATATTAAATAATGCTTAAAATTCAATAACTCAAGATTGGCACATACTACCACAAAGGTTCTGCCATTGTTTGAAAGAGACTGTCTTAACCTATCAAGTGTGCGAATTTCGGCAACGTACACGTTATCGTTGATTTTTTATGAATTTTTATTTATATTAAATAATGCTTAAAATTCAATAACTCAAGATTGGCACATACTACCACAAAGGTTCTGCCATTGTTTGAAAGAGACTGTCTTATTCTATCATGTGTGCGACATTCGGCAACGTACACATTATCGTTGATTTTTTATGAATTTTTATTTATTCTAAATAATGCTTAAAATTCAATAACTCAAGAATGGGACATACTACCACAACGGTTCTGCCTTTGTTTGAAAGAGACTGTCTTATTCTATCATGTGTGCGACATTCGGCAACGTACACGTTATCGTTGATTTTTTATGAATTTTTATTTATATTAAATAATGCTTAAAATTCAATAACTCAAGATTGGCACATACTACCACAAAGGTTCTGCCATTGTTTGAAAAAGACTGTCTTATTCTATCATGTGTGCGACATTCGGCAACGTACACATTATCGTTGATTTTTTATGAATTTTTATTTATTCTAAATAATGCTTAAAATTCAATAACTCAAGATTGGGACATACTACCACAACGGTTCTGCCTTTGTTTGAAAGAGACTGTCTTAACCTATCATGTGTGCGACATTCGGCAACGTACACGCTATCGTTGATTTTTTATGAATTTTTATTTATATTAAATAATGCTTAAAATTCAATAACTCAAGATTGGCACATACTACCACAACGGTTCTGCCATCGTTTGAAAGAGACTGTCTTATTCTATCATGTGTGCGACATTTGGCAACGTACACATTATCGTTGATTTTTTATGAATTTTTATTTATTCTAAATAATGCTTAAAATTCAATAACTCAAGATTGGCACATACTACCACAAAGGTTCTGCCATTGTTTGAAAGAGACTGTCTTATTCTATCATGTGTGCGACATTCGGCAACGTACACATTATCGTTGATTTTTTATGAATTTTTATTTATTCTAAATAATGCTTAAAATTCAATAACTCAAGATTGGGACATACTACCACAACGGTTCTGCCTTTGTGTGAAAGAGACTGTCTTATTCTATCATGTGTGCGACATTCGGCAACGTACACGCTATCGTTGATTTTTTATGAATTTTTATTTATATTAAATAATGCTTAAAATTCAATAACTCAAGATTGGCACATACTACCACAACGGTTCTGCCTTTGTTTGAAAGAGACTGTCTTATTCTATCATGTGTGCGACATTCGGCAACGTACACATTATCGTTGATTTTTTATGAATTTTTATTTATTCTAAATAATGCTTAAAATTCAATAACTCAAGATTGGAACATACTACCACAACGGTTCTGCCTTTGTTTGAAAGAGACTGTCTTAACCTATCATGTGTGCGAATTTCGGCAACGTACACGTTATCGTTGATTTTTTATGAATTTTTATTTATATTAAATAATGCTTAAAATTCAATAACTCAAGATTGGCACATACCACCACAAAGGTTCTGCCATTGTTTGAAAGAGACTGTCTTATTCTATCATGTGTGCGACATTCGGCAACGTACACATTATCGTTGATTTTTTATGAATTTTTATTTATTCTAAATAATGCTTAAAATTCAATAACTCAAGATTGGGACATACTACCACAACGGTTCTGCCTTTGTTTGAAAGAGACTGTCTTATTCTATCATGTGTGCGACATTCGGCAACGTACACGCTATCGTTGATTTTTTATGAATTTTTATTTATATTAAATAATGCTTAAAATTCAATAACTCAAGATTGGCACATACTACCACAACGGTTCTGCCATCGTTTGAAAGAGACTGTCTTAACCTATCATGTGTGGGACGTTCGGCAACGTACACGCTATCGTTGATTTTTTATGAATTTTTATTTATATTAAATAATGCTTAAAATTCAATAACTCAAGATTGGCACATACTACCACAAAGGTTCTGCCATTGTTTGAAAGAGACTGTCTTATTCTATCATGTGTGCGACATTCGGCAACGTACACATTATCGTTGATTTTTTTATGAATTTTTATTTATTCTAAATAATGCTTAAAATTCAATAACTCAAGATTGGGACATACTACCACAACGGTTCTGCCTTTGTTTGAAAGAGACTGTCTTATTCTATCATGTGTGCGACATTCGGCAACGTACACGCTATCGTTGATTTTTTATGAATTTTTATTTATATTAAATAATGCTTAAAATTCAATAACTCAAGATTGGCACATACTACCACAACGGTTCTGCCATCGTTTGAAAGAGACTGTCTTAACCTATCATGTGTGCGACGTTCGGCAACGTACACGCTATCGTTGATTTTTTATGAATTTTTATTTATATTAAATAATGCTTAAAATTCAATAACTCAAGATTGGCACATACTACCACAAAGGTTCTGCCATTGTTTGAAAGAGACTGTCTTATTCTATCATGTGTGCGACATTCGGCAACGTACACATTATCGTTGATTTTTTATGAATTTTTATTTATTCTAAATAATGCTTAAAATTCAATAACTCAAGATTGGCACATACTACCACAAAGGTTCTGCAATTGTTTGAAAGAGACTGTCTTATTCTATCATGTGTGCGACATTCGGCAACGTACACATTATCGTTGATTTTTTATGAATTTTTATTTATTCTAAATAATGCTTAAAATTCAATAACTCAAGATTGGGACATACTACCACAACGGTTCTGCCTTTGTGTGAAAGAGACTGTCTTATTCTATCATGTGTGCGACATTCGGCAACGTACACGTTATCGTTGATTTTTTATGATTTTTTATTTATTCTAAATAATGCTTAAAATTCAATAACTCAAGATTGGGACATACTACCACAACGGTTCTGCCTTTGTTTGAAAGAGACTGTCTTAACCTATCATGTGTGCGAATTTCGGCAACGTACACGTTATCGTTGATTTTTTATGAATTTTTATTTATATTAAATAATGCTTAAAATTCAATAACTCAAGATTGGCACATACTACCACAACGGTTCTGCCATCGTTTGAAAGAGACTGTCTTAACCTATCATGTGTGCGACGTTCGGCAACGTACACGCTATCGTTGATTTTTTATGAATTTTTATTTATATTAAATAATGCTTAAAATTCAATAACTCAAGATTGGCACATACTACCACAAAGGTTCTGCCATTGTTTGAAAGAGACTGTCTTATTCTATCATGTGTGCGACATTCGGCAACGTACACATTATCGTTGATTTTTTATGAATTTTTATTTATTCTAAATAATGCTTAAAATTCAATAACTCAAGATTGGCACATACTACCACAAAGGTTCTGCAATTGTTTGAAAGAGACTGTCTTATTCTATCATGTGTGCGACATTCGGCAACGTACACATTATCGTTGATTTTTTATGAATTTTTATTTATTCTAAATAATGCTTAAAATTCAATAACTCAAGATTGGGACATACTACCACAACGGTTCTGCCTTTGTGTGAAAGAGACTGTCTTATTCTATCATGTGTGCGACATTCGGCAACGTACACGTTATCGTTGATTTTTTATGAATTTTTATTTATATTAAATAATGCTTAAAATTCAATAACTCAAGATTGGGACATACTACCACAACGGTTCTGCCTTTGTTTGAAAGAGACTGTCTTAACCTATCATGTGTGCGAATTTCGGCAACGTACACGTTATCGTTGATTTTTTATGAATTTTTATTTATATTAAATAATGCTTAAAATTCAATAACTCAAGATTGGCACATACTACCACAAAGGTTCTGCCATTGTTTGAAAGAGACTGTCTTATTCTATCATGTGTGCGACATTCGGCAACGTACACATTATCGTTGATTTTTTATGAATTTTTATTTATTCTAAATAATGCTTAAAATTCAATAACTCAAGATTGGGACATACTACCACAACGGTTCTGCAATTGTTTGAAAGAGACTGTCTTATTCTATCATGTGTGCGACATTCGGCAACGTACACATTATCGTTGATTTTTTATGAATTTTTATTTATTCTAAATAATGCTTAAAATTCAATAACTCAAGATTGGGACATACTACCACAACGGTTCTGCCTTTGTTTGAAAGAGACTGTCTTAACCTATCATGTGTGCGAATTTCGGCAACGTACACGTTATCGTTGATTTTTTATGAATTTTTATTTATATTAAATAATGCTTAAAATTCAATAACTCAAGATTGGCACATACTACCACAAAGGTTCTGCCATTGTTTGAAAGAGACTGTCTTAACCTATTATGTGTGCGACTTTCGGCAACGTACACGTTATCGTTGATTTTTTATGAATTTTTATTTATATTAAATAATGCTTAAAATTCAATAACTCAAGATTGGCACATACTACCACAACGGTTCTGCCATCGTTTGAAAGAGACTGTCTTAACCTATCTTGTGTGCGACGTTCGGCAACGTACACGCTATCGTTGATTTTTTATGAATTTTTATTTATATTAAATAATGCTTAAAATTCAATAACTCAAGATTGGCACATACTACCACAAAGGTTCTGCCATTGTTTGAAAGAGACTGTCTTATTCTATCATGTGTGCGACATTCGGCAACGTACACATTATCGTTGATTTTTTATGAATTTTTATTTATTCTAAATAATGCTTAAAATTCAATAACTCAAGATTGGCACATACTACCACAAAGGTTCTGCAATTGTTTGAAAGAGACTGTCTTATTCTATCATGTGTGCGACATTTGGCAACGTACACATTATCGTTGATTTTTTATGAATTTTTATTTATTCTAAATAATGCTTAAAATTCAATAACTCAAGATTGGGACATACTACCACAACGGTTCTGCCTTTGTGTGAAAGAGACTGTCTTATTCTATCATGTGTGCGACATTCGGCAACGTACACGTTACCGTTGATTTTTTATGAATTTTTATTTATATTAAATAATGCTTAAAATTCAATAACTCAAGATTGGGACATACTACCACAACGGTTCTGCCTTTGTTTGAAAGAGACTGTCTTAACCTATCATGTGTGCGAATTTCGGCAACGTACACGTTATCGTTGATTTTTTATGAATTTTTATTTATATTAAATAATGCTTAAAATTCAATAACTCAAGATTGGCACATACTATCACAAAGGTTCTGCCATTGTTTGAAAGAGACTGTCTTATTCTATCATGTGTGCGACATTCGGCAACGTACACATTATCGTTGATTTTTTATGAATTTTTATTTATTCTAAATAATGCTTAAAATTCAATAACTCAAGATTGGGACATACTACCACAACGGTTCTGCAATTGTTTGAAAGAGACTGTCTTATTCTATCATGTGTGCGACATTCGGCAACGTACACATTATCGTTGATTTTTTATGAATTTTTATTTATTCTAAA
Organism: Astyanax mexicanus; assembly: GCF_023375975.1. NCBI lineage: Eukaryota > Metazoa > Chordata > Actinopteri > Characiformes > Acestrorhamphidae > Astyanax > Astyanax mexicanus. The sequence continues at coordinate 275,876 of NW_026040059.1, forward strand.
TAATGCTTAAAATTCAATAACTCAAGATTGGGACATACTACCACAACGGTTCTGCCTTTGTTTGAAAGAGACTGTCTTAACCTATCATGTGTGCGAATTTCGGCAACGTACACGTTATCGTTGATTTTTTATGAATTTTTATTTATATTAAATAATGCTTAAAATTCAATAACTCAAGATTGGCACATACTACCACAAAGGTTCTGCCATTGTTTGAAAGAGACTGTCTTATTCTATCATGTGTGCGACATTCGGCAACGTACACATTATCGTTGATTTTTTATGAATTTTTATTTATTCTAAATAATGCTTAAAATTCAATAACTCAAGATTGGGACATACTACCACAACGGTTCTGCCTTTGTTTGAAAGAGACTGTCTTATTCTATCATGTGTGCGACATTCGGCAACGTACACGCTATCGTTGATTTTTTATGAATTTTTATTTATATTAAATAATGCTTAAAATTCAATAACTCAAGATTGGCACATACTACCACAACGGTTCTGCCATCGTTTGAAAGAGACTGTCTTAACCTATCATGTGTGCGACATTCGGCAACGTACACGCTATCGTTGATTTTTTATGAATTTTTATTTATATTAAATAATGCTTAAAATTCAATAACTCAAGATTGGCACATACTACCACAAAGGTTCTGCCATTGTTTGAAAGAGACTGTCTTATTCTATCATGTGTGCGACATTCGGCAACGTACACATTATCGTTGATTTTTTATGAATTTTTATTTATTCTAAATAATGCTTAAAATTCAATAACTCAAGATTGGGACATACTACCACAAAGGTTCTGCCATTGTTTGAAAGAGACTGTCTTATTCTATCATGTGTGCGACATTCGGCAACGTACACATTATCGTTGATTTTTTATGAATTTTTATTTATTCTAAATAATGCTTAAAATTCAATAACTCAAGATTGGGACATACTACCACAACGGTTCTGCCTTTGTTTGAAAGAGACTGTCTTAACCTATCATGTGTGCGACGTTCGGCAACGTACACGCTATCGTTGATTTTTTATGAATTTTTATTTATATTAAATAATGCTTAAAATTCAATAACTCAAGATTGCGACATACTACCACGACGGTTCTGCCATCGTTTGAAAGAGACTGTCTTATTCTATCATGTGTGCGACTTTCGGCAACGTACACGTTATCGTTGATTTTTTATGAATTTTTATTTATATTAAATAATGCTTAAAATTCAATAACTCAAGATTGCGACATACTACCACAATGGTTCTGCCATCGTTTGAAAGAGACTGTCTTATTCTATCATGTGTGCGACTTTCGGCAACGTACACGTTATCGTTGATTTTTTATGAATTTTTATTTATATTAAATAATGCTTAAAATTCAATAACTCAAGATTGGCACATACTACCACAAAGGTTCTGCCATCCTTTGAAAGAGACTGTCTTATTCTATCATGTGTGCGACTTTCGGCAACGTACACGTTATCGTTGATTTTTTATGAATTTTTATTTATATAAAATAATGCTTAAAATTCAATAACTCAAGATTGGCACATACTACCACAAAGGTTCTGCCATCCTTTGAAAGAGACTGTCTTATTCTATCATGTGTGCGACGTTCGGCAACGTACACGCTATCGTTGATTTTTTATGAATTTTTATTTATATTAAATAATGCTTAAAATTCAATAACTCAAGATTGCGACATACTACCACAACGGTTCTGCCATCGTTTGAAAGAGACTGTCTTATTCTATCATGTGTGCGACTTTCGGCAACGTACACGTTATCGTTGATTTTTTATGAATTTTTATTTATATTAAATAATGCTTAAAATTCAATAACTCAAGATTGGCACATACTACCACAAAGGTTCTGCCATTGTTTGAAAGAGACTGTCTTAACCTATTATGTGTGCGACTTTCGGCAACGTACACGTTATCGTTGATTTTTTATGAATTTTTATTTATATTAAATAATGCTTAAAATTCAATAACTCAAGATTGGCACATACTACCACAAAGGTTCTGCCATTGTTTGAAAGAGACTGTCTTATTCTATCATGTGTGCGACATTCGGCAACGTACACGCTATCGTTGATTTTTTATGAATTTTTATTTATATTAAATAATGCTTAAAATTCAATAACTCAAGATTGGCACATACTACCACAAAGGTTCTGCCATTGTTTGAAAGAGACTGTCTTATTCTATCATGTGTGCGAATTTCGGCAACGTACACATTATCGTTGATTTTTTATGAATTTTTATTTATTCTAAATAATGCTTAAAATTCAATAACTCAAGATTGGGACATACTACCACAAAGGTTCTGCCATTGTTTGAAAGAGACTGTCTTATTCTATCATGTGTGCGACATTCGGCAACGTACACATTATCGTTGATTTTTTATGAATTTTTATTTATTCTAAATAATGCTTAAAATTCAATAACTAAAGATTGGGACATACTACCACAACGGTTCTGCCTTTGTTTGAAAGAGACTGTCTTAACCTATCATGTGTGCGAATTTCGGCAACGTACACGTTATCGTTGATTTTTTATGAATTTTTATTTATATTAAATAATGCTTAAAATTCAATAACTCAAGATTGGCACATACTACCACAAAGGTTCTGCCATTGTTTGAAAGAGACTGTCTTATTCTATCATGTGTGCGACATTCGGCAACGTACACATTATCGTTGATTTTTTATGAATTTTTATTTATTCTAAATAATGCTTAAAATTCAATAACTCAAGATTGGCACATACTACCACAAAGGTTCTGCCATTGTTTGAAAGAGACTGTCTTATTCTATCATGTGTGCGACATTCGGCAACGTACACATTATCGTTGATTTTTTATGAATTTTTATTTATTCTAAATAATGCTTAAAATTCAATAACTCAAGATTGGGACATACTACCACAACGGTTCTGCCTTTGTGTGAAAGAGACTGTCTTATTCTATCATGTGTGCGACATTCGGCAACGTACACGCTATCGTTGATTTTTTATGAATTTTTATTTATATTAAAAAATGCTTAAAATTCAATAACTCAAGATTGGCACATACTACCACAACGGTTCTGCCTTTGTTTGAAAGAGACTGTCTTATTCTATCATGTGTGCGACATTCGGCAACGTACACATTATCGTTGATTTTTTATGATTTTTTATTTATTCTAAATAATGCTTAAAATTCAATAACTCAAGATTGGGACATACTACCACAACGGTTCTGCCTTTGTTTGAAAGAGACTGTCTTAACCTATCATGTGTGCGAATTTCGGCAACGTACACGTTATCGTTGATTTTTTATGAATTTTTATTTATATTAAATAATGCTTAAAATTCAATAACTCAAGATTGGCACATACTACCACAACGGTTCTGCCTTTATTTGAAAGAGACTGTCTTATTCTATCATGTGTGCGACATTCGGCAACGTACACGCTATCGTTGATTTTTTATGAATTTTTATTTATATTAAATAATGCTTAAAATTCAATAACTCAAGATTGGCACATACTACCACAACGGTTCTGCCATCGTTTGAAAGAGACTGTCTTAACCTATCATGTGTGCGACATTCGGCAACGTACACATTATCGTTGATTTTTTATGAATTTTTATTTATTCTAAATAATGCTTAAAATTCAATAACTCAAGATTGGGACATACTACCACAACGGTTCTGCCATCGTTTGAAAGAGACTGTCTTATTCTATCATGTGTGCGACATTCGGCAACGTACACGCTATCGTTGATTTTTTATGAATTTTTATTTATATTAAATAATGCTTAAAATTCAATAACTCAAGATTGGCACATACTACCACAACGGTTCTGCCTTTGTTTGAAAGAGACTGTCTTAACCTATCATGTGTGCGACGTTCGGCAACGTACACGCTATCGTTGATTTTTTATGAATTTTTATTTATATTAAATAATGCTTAAAATTCAATAACTCAAGATTGCGACATACTACCACAACGGTTCTGCCATCGTTTGAAAGAGACTGTCTTATTCTATCATGTGTGCGACTTTTGGCAACGTACACGTTATCGTTGATTTTTTATGAATTTTTATTTATATTAAATAATGCTTAAAATTCAATAACTCAAGATTGGCACAAACTACCACAACGGTTCTGCCATTATTTGAAAGAGACTGTCTTAACCTATCATGTTTGAGAATTTCGGCAACGTACACGTTATCGTTGATTTTTTATGAATTTTTATTTATATTAAATAATGCTTAAAATTCAATAACTCAAGATTGCGACATACTACCACAATGGTTCTGCCATCGTTTGAAAGAGACTGTCTTATTCTATCATGTGTGCGACTTTCGGCAACGTACACGCTATCGTTGATTTTTTATGAATTTTTATTTATATTAAATAATGCTTAAAATTCAATAACTCAAGATTGCGACATACTACCACAATGGTTCTGCCATCGTTTGAAAGAGACTGTCTTATTCTATCATGTGTGCGACTTTCGGCAACGTACACGTTATCGTTGATTTTTTATGAATTTTTATTTATATTAAATAATGCTTAAAATTCAATAACTCAAGATTGGCACATACTACCACAACGGTTCTGCCATCTTTTGAAAGAGACTGTCTTACCCTATGAGGTGTGCGACATTCGGCAACGTACACGTTTTCGTTGATTTTTTATGAATTTTTATTTATATTAAATAATGCTTAAAATTCAATAACTCAAGATTGGCACATACTACCACAACGGTTCTGCCATCGTTTGAAAGAGACTGTCTTATTCTATCATGTGTGTGACTTTCGGCAACGTACACGTTATCGTTGATTTTTTATGAATTTTTATTTATATTAAATAATGCTTAAAATTCAATAACTCAAGATTGGGACATACTACCACAACGGTTCTGCCTTTGTTTGAAAGAGACTGTCTTAACCTATCATGTGTGAGAATTTCGGCAACGTACACATTATCGTTGATTTTTTATGAATTTTTATTTATTCTAAATAATGCTTAAAATTCAATAACTCAAGATTGGGACATACTACCACAACGGTTCTGCCTTTGTGTGAAAGAGACTGTCTTATTCTATCATGTGTGCGACATTCGGCAACGTACACGCTATCGTTGATTTTTTATGAATTTTTATTTATATTAAATAATGCTTAAAATTCAATAACTCAAGATTGGCACATACTACCACAACGGTTCTGCCTTTGTTTGAAAGAGACTGTCTTAACCTATCATGTGTGCGACGTTCGGCAACGTACACGCTATCGTTGATTTTTTATGAATTTTTATTTATATTAAATAATGCTTAAAATTCAATAACTCAAGATTGCGACATACTACCACAACGGTTCTGCCTTTGTGTGAAAGAGACTGTCTTATTCTATCATGTGTGCGACATTCGGCAACGTACACGCTATCGTTGATTTTTTATGAATTTTTATTTATATTAAATAATGCTTAAAATTCAATAACTCAAGATTGGCACATACTACCACAACGGTTCTGCCTTTGTTTGAAAGAGACTGTCTTAACCTATCATGTGTGCGACGTTCGGCAACGTACACGCTATCGTTGATTTTTTATGAATTTTTATTTATATTAAATAATGCTTAAAATTCAATAACTCAAGATTGCGACATACTACCACAACGGTTCTGCCATCGTTTGAAAGAGACTGTCTTATTCTATCATGTGTGCGACTTTTGGCAACGTACACGTTATCGTTGATTTTTTATGAATTTTTATTTATATTAAATAATGCTTAAAATTCAATAACTCAAGATTGGCACATACTACCACAACGGTTCTGCCATCTTTTGAAAGAGACTGTCTTACCCTATGAGGTGTGCGACATTCGGCAACGTACACGTTTTCGTTGATTTTTTATGAATTTTTATTTATATTAAATAATGCTTAAAATTCAATAACTCAAGATTGGCACATACTACCACAACGGTTCTGCCATCGTTTGAAAGAGACTGTCTTATTCTATCATGTGTGTGACTTTCGGCAACGTACACGTTATCGTTGATTTTTTATGAATTTTTATTTATATTAAATAATGCTTAAAATTCAATAACTCAAGATTGGGACATACTACCACAACGGTTCTGCCTTTGTTTGAAAGAGACTGTCTTAACCTATCATGTGTGAGAATTTCGGCAACGTACACATTATCGTTGATTTTTTATGAATTTTTATTTATTCTAAATAATGCTTAAAATTCAATAACTCAAGATTGGGACATACTACCACAACGGTTCTGCCTTTGTGTGAAAGAGACTGTCTTATTCTATCATGTGTGCGACATTCGGCAACGTACACGCTATCGTTGATTTTTTATGAATTTTTATTTATATTAAATAATGCTTAAAATTCAATAACTCAAGATTGGCACATACTACCACAACGGTTCTGCCTTTGTTTGAAAGAGACTGTCTTAACCTATCATGTGTGCGACGTTCGGCAACGTACACGCTATCGTTGATTTTTTATGAATTTTTATTTATATTAAATAATGCTTAAAATTCAATAACTCAAGATTGCGACATACTACCACAACGGTTCTGCCATCGTTTGAAAGAGACTGTCTTATTCTATCATGTGTGCGACTTTTGGCAACGTACACGTTATCGTTGATTTTTTATGAATTTTTATTTATATTAAATAATGCTTAAAATTCAATAACTCAAGATTGCGACATACTACCACAATGGTTCTGCCATCCTTTGAAAGAGACTGTCTTATTCTATCATGTGTGCGACTTTCGGCAACGTACACGTTATCGTTGATTTTTTATGAATTTTTATTTATATTAAATAATGCTTAAAATTCAATAACTCAAGATTGGCACATACTACCACAAAGGTTCTGCCATCCTTTGAAAGAGACTGTCTTATTCTATCATGTGTGCGACGTTCGGCAACGTACACGCTATCGTTGATTTTTTATGAATTTTTATTTATATTAAATAATGCTTAAAATTCAATAACTCAAGATTGCGACATACTACCACGACGGTTCTGCCATCGTTTGAAAGAGACTGTCTTATTCTATCATGTGTGCGACTTTCGGCAACGTACACGTTATCGTTGATTTTTTATGAATTTTTATTTATATTAAATAATGCTTAAAATTCAATAACTCAAGATTGCGACATACTACCACAATGGTTCTGCCATCGTTTGAAAGAGACTGTCTTATTCTATCATGTGTGCGACTTTCGGCAACGTACACGTTATCGTTGATTTTTTATGAATTTTTATTTATATTAAATAATGCTTAAAATTCAATAACTCAAGATTGGCACATACTACCACAAAGGTTCTGCCATCCTTTGAAAGAGACTGTCTTATTCTATCATGTGTGCGACTTTCGGCAACGTACACGTTATCGTTGATTTTTTATGAATTTTTATTTATATAAAATAATGCTTAAAATTCAATAACTCAAGATTGGCACATACTACCACAAAGGTTCTGCCATCCTTTGAAAGAGACTGTCTTATTCTATCATGTGTGCGACGTTCGGCAACGTACACGCTATCGTTGATTTTTTATGAATTTTTATTTATATTAAATAATGCTTAAAATTCAATAACTCAAGATTGCGACATACTACCACAACGGTTCTGCCATCGTTTGAAAGAGACTGTCTTATTCTATCATGTGTGCGACTTTCGGCAACGTACACGTTATCGTTGATTTTTTATGAATTTTTATTTATATTAAATAATGCTTAAAATTCAATAACTCAAGATTGGCACATACTACCACAAAGGTTCTGCCATTGTTTGAAAGAGACTGTCTTAACCTATTATGTGTGCGACTTTCGGCAACGTACACGTTATCGTTGATTTTTTATGAATTTTTATTTATATTAAATAATGCTTAAAATTCAATAACTCAAGATTGGCACATACTACCACAAAGGTTCTGCCATTGTTTGAAAGAGACTGTCTTATTCTATCATGTGTGCGACATTCGGCAACGTACACGCTATCGTTGATTTTTTATGAATTTTTATTTATATTAAATAATGCTTAAAATTCAATAACTCAAGATTGGCACATACTACCACAAAGGTTCTGCCATTGTTTGAAAGAGACTGTCTTATTCTATCATGTGTGCGACATTCGGCAACGTACACATTATCGTTGATTTTTTATGAATTTTTATTTATTCTAAATAATGCTTAAAATTCAATAACTCAAGATTGGGACATACTACCACAAAGGTTCTGCCATTGTTTGAAAGAGACTGTCTTATTCTATCATGTGTGCGACATTCGGCAACGTACACATTATCGTTGATTTTTTATGAATTTTTATTTATTCTAAATAATGCTTAAAATTCAATAACTCAAGATTGGGACATACTACCACAACGGTTCTGCCTTTGTTTGAAAGAGACTGTCTTAACCTATCATGTGTGCGAATTTCGGCAACGTACACGTTATCGTTGATTTTTTATGAATTTTTATTTATATTAAATAATGCTTAAAATTCAATAACTCAAGATTGGCACATACTACCACAAAGGTTCTGCCATTGTTTGAAAGAGACTGTCTTATTCTATCATGTGTGCGACATTCGGCAACGTACACATTATCGTTGATTTTTTATGAATTTTTATTTATTCTAAATAATGCTTAAAATTCAATAACTCAAGATTGGCACATACTACCACAAAGGTTCTGCCATTGTTTGAAAGAGACTGTCTTATTCTATCATGTGTGCGACATTCGGCAACGTACACATTATCGTTGATTTTTTATGAATTTTTATTTATTCTAAATAATGCTTAAAATTCAATAACTCAAGATTGGGACATACTACCACAACGGTTCTGCCTTTGTGTGAAAGAGACTGTCTTATTCTATCATGTGTGCGACATTCGGCAACGTACACGCTATCGTTGATTTTTTATGAATTTTTATTTATATTAAAAAATGCTTAAAATTCAATAACTCAAGATTGGCACATACTACCACAACGGTTCTGCCTTTGTTTGAAAGAGACTGTCTTATTCTATCATGTGTGCGACATTCGGCAACGTACACATTATCGTTGATTTTTTATGATTTTTTATTTATTCTAAATAATGCTTAAAATTCAATAACTCAAGATTGGGACATACTACCACAACGGTTCTGCCTTTGTTTGAAAGAGACTGTCTTAACCTATCATGTGTGCGAATTTCGGCAACGTACACGTTATCGTTGATTTTTTATGAATTTTTATTTATATTAAATAATGCTTAAAATTCAATAACTCAAGATTGGCACATACTACCACAACGGTTCTGCCTTTGTTTGAAAGAGACTGTCTTATTCTATCATGTGTGCGACATTCGGCAACGTACACGCTATCGTTGATTTTTTATGAATTTTTATTTATATTAAATAATGCTTAAAATTCAATAACTCAAGATTGGCACATACTACCACAACGGTTCTGCCATCGTTTGAAAGAGACTGTCTTAACCTATCATGTGTGCGACATTCGGCAACGTACACATTATCGTTGATTTTTTATGAATTTTTATTTATTCTAAATAATGCTTAAAATTCAATAACTCAAGATTGGGACATACTACCACAACGGTTCTGCCATCGTTTGAAAGAGACTGTCTTATTCTATCATGTGTGCGACATTCGGCAACGTACACGCTATCGTTGATTTTTTATGAATTTTTATTTATATTAAATAATGCTTAAAATTCAATAACTCAAGATTGGCACATACTACCACAACGGTTCTGCCATCGTTTGAAAGAGACTGTCTTATTCTATCATGTGTGCGACTTTTGGCAACGTACACGTTATCGTTGATTTTTTATGAATTTTTATTTATATTAAATAATGCTTAAAATTCAATAACTCAAGATTGGCACAAACTACCACAACGGTTCTGCCATTATTTGAAAGAGACTGTCTTAACCTATCATGTTTGAGAATTTCGGCAACGTACACGTTATCGTTGATTTTTTATGAATTTTTATTTATATTAAATAATGCTTAAAATTCAATAACTCAAGATTGCGACATACTACCACAATGGTTCTGCCATCGTTTGAAAGAGACTGTCTTATTCTATCATGTGTGCGACTTTCGGCAACGTACACGCTATCGTTGATTTTTTATGAATTTTTATTTATATTAAATAATGCTTAAAATTCAATAACTCAAGATTGCGACATACTACCACAATGGTTCTGCCATCGTTTGAAAGAGACTGTCTTATTCTATCATGTGTGCGACTTTCGGCAACGTACACGTTATCGTTGATTTTTTATGAATTTTTATTTATATTAAATAATGCTTAAAATTCAATAACTCAAGATTGGCACATACTACCACAACGGTTCTGCCATCTTTTGAAAGAGACTGTCTTACCCTATGAGGTGTGCGACATTCGGCAACGTACACGTTTTCGTTGATTTTTTATGAATTTTTATTTATATTAAATAATGCTTAAAATTCAATAACTCAAGATTGGCACATACTACCACAACGGTTCTGCCATCGTTTGAAAGAGACTGTCTTATTCTATCATGTGTGTGACTTTCGGCAACGTACACGTTATCGTTGATTTTTTATGAATTTTTATTTATATTAAATAATGCTTAAAATTCAATAACTCAAGATTGGGACATACTACCACAACGGTTCTGCCTTTGTTTGAAAGAGACTGTCTTAACCTATCATGTGTGAGAATTTCGGCAACGTACACGTTATCGTTGATTTTTTATGAATTTTTATTTATATTAAATAATGCTTAAAATTCAATAACTCAAGATTGGCACATACTACCACAAAGGTTCTGCCATTGTTTGAAAGAGACTGTCTTAACCTATTATGTATGCGACTTTCGGCAACGTACACGTTATCGTTGATTTTTTATGAATTTTTATTTATATTAAATAATGCTTAAAATTCAATAACTCAAGATTGGCACATACTACCACAAATGTTCTGCCATTGTTTGAAAGAGACTGTCTTATTCTATCATGTGTGCGACATTCGGCAACGTACACGCTATCGTTGATTTTTTATGAATTTTTATTTATATTAAATAATGCTTAAAATTCAATAACTCAAGATTGGCACATACTACCACAAAGGTTCTGCCATCGTTTGAAAGAGACTGTCTTAAGCTATCATGTGTGCGACTTTTGGCAACGTACACATTATCGTTGATTTTTTATGAATTTTTATTTATATTAAATAATGCTTAAAATTCAATAACTCAAGATTGGGACATACTATCACAACAGTTCTGCCATCGTTTGAAAGAGACTGTCTTAACCTATCATGTGTGCGACGTTCGGCAACGTACACGCTATCGTTGATTTTTTATGAATTTTTATTTATATTAAATAATGCTTAAAATTCAATAACTCAAGATTGCGACATACTACCACAACGGTTCTGCCATCGTTTGAAAGAGACTGTCTTATTCTATCATGTGTGCGACTTTTGGCAACGTACACGTTATCGTTGATTTTTTATGAATTTTTATTTATATTAAATAATGCTTAAAATTCAATAACTCAAGATTGGCACAAACTACCACAACGGTTCTGCCATCTTTTGAAAGAGACTGTCTTACCCTATCAGGTGTGCGACTTTCGGCAACGTACACGTTTTCGTTGATTTTTTATGAATTTTTATTTATATTAAATAATGCTTAAAATTCAATAACTCAAGATTGGCACATACTACCACAACGGTTCTGCCATCGTTTGAAAGAGACTGTCTTATTCTATCATGTGTGTGACTTTCGGCAACGTACACGTTATCGTTGATTTTTTATGAATTTTTATTTATATTAAATAATGCTTAAAATTCAATAACTCAAGATTGGGACATACTACCACAACGGTTCTGCCTTTGTTTGAAAGAGACTGTCTTAACCTATCATGTGTGAGAATTTCGGCAACGTACACATTATCGTTGATTTTTTATGAATTTTTATTTATTCTAAATAATGCTTAAAATTCAATAACTCAAGATTGGGACATACTACCACAACGGTTCTGCCTTTGTGTGAAAGAGACTGTCTTATTCTATCATGTGTGCGACATTCGGCAACGTACACGCTATCGTTGATTTTTTATGAATTTTTATTTATATTAAATAATGCTTAAAATTCAATAACTCAAGATTGGCACATACTACCACAACGGTTCTGCCTTTGTTTGAAAGAGACTGTCTTAACCTATCATGTGTGCGACGTTCGGCAACGTACACGCTATCGTTGATTTTTTATGAATTTTTATTTATATTAAATAATGCTTAAAATTCAATAACTCAAGATTGCGACATACTACCACAACGGTTCTGCCATCGTTTGAAAGAGACTGTCTTATTCTATCATGTGTGCGACTTTTGGCAACGTACACGTTATCGTTGATTTTTTATGAATTTTTATTTATATTAAATAATGCTTAAAATTCAATAACTCAAGATTGCGACATACTACCACAATGGTTCTGCCATCCTTTGAAAGAGACTGTCTTATTCTATCATGTGTGCGACTTTCGGCAACGTACACGTTATCGTTGATTTTTTATGAATTTTTATTTATATTAAATAATGCTTAAAATTCAATAACTCAAGATTGGCACATACTACCACAAAGGTTCTGCCATCCTTTGAAAGAGACTGTCTTATTCTATCATGTGTGCGACGTTCGGCAACGTACACGCTATCGTTGATTTTTTATGAATTTTTATTTATATTAAATAATGCTTAAAATTCAATAACTCAAGATTGCGACATACTACCACGACGGTTCTGCCATCGTTTGAAAGAGACTGTCTTATTCTATCATGTGTGCGACTTTCGGCAACGTACACGTTATCGTTGATTTTTTATGAATTTTTATTTATATTAAATAATGCTTAAAATTCAATAACTCAAGATTGCGACATACTACCACAATGGTTCTGCCATCGTTTGAAAGAGACTGTCTTATTCTATCATGTGTGCGACTTTCGGCAACGTACACGTTATCGTTGATTTTTTATGAATTTTTATTTATATTAAATAATGCTTAAAATTCAATAACTCAAGATTGGCACATACTACCACAAAGGTTCTGCCATCCTTTGAAAGAGACTGTCTTATTCTATCATGTGTGCGACTTTCGGCAACGTACACGTTATCGTTGATTTTTTATGAATTTTTATTTATATAAAATAATGCTTAAAATTCAATAACTCAAGATTGGCACATACTACCACAAAGGTTCTGCCATCCTTTGAAAGAGACTGTCTTATTCTATCATGTGTGCGACGTTCGGCAACGTACACGCTATCGTTGATTTTTTATGAATTTTTATTTATATTAAATAATGCTTAAAATTCAATAACTCAAGATTGCGACATACTACCACAACGGTTCTGCCATCGTTTGAAAGAGACTGTCTTATTCTATCATGTGTGCGACTTTCGGCAACGTACACGTTATCGTTGATTTTTTATGAATTTTTATTTATATTAAATAATGCTTAAAATTCAATAACTCAAGATTGGCACATACTACCACAAAGGTTCTGCCATTGTTTGAAAGAGACTGTCTTAACCTATTATGTGTGCGACTTTCGGCAACGTACACGTTATCGTTGATTTTTTATGAATTTTTATTTATATTAAATAATGCTTAAAATTCAATAACTCAAGATTGGCACATACTACCACAAAGGTTCTGCCATTGTTTGAAAGAGACTGTCTTATTCTATCATGTGTGCGACATTCGGCAACGTACACGCTATCGTTGATTTTTTATGAATTTTTATTTATATTAAATAATGCTTAAAATTCAATAACTCAAGATTGGCACATACTACCACAAAGGTTCTGCCATTGTTTGAAAGAGACTGTCTTATTCTATCATGTGTGCGACATTCGGCAACGTACACATTATCGTTGATTTTTTATGAATTTTTATTTATTCTAAATAATGCTTAAAATTCAATAACTCAAGATTGGGACATACTACCACAAAGGTTCTGCCATTGTTTGAAAGAGACTGTCTTATTCTATCATGTGTGCGACATTCGGCAACGTACACATTATCGTTGATTTTTTATGAATTTTTATTTATTCTAAATAATGCTTAAAATTCAATAACTCAAGATTGGGACATACTACCACAACGGTTCTGCCTTTGTTTGAAAGAGACTGTCTTAACCTATCATGTGTGCGAATTTCGGCAACGTACACGTTATCGTTGATTTTTTATGAATTTTTATTTATATTAAATAATGCTTAAAATTCAATAACTCAAGATTGGCACATACTACCACAAAGGTTCTGCCATTGTTTGAAAGAGACTGTCTTATTCTATCATGTGTGCGACATTCGGCAACGTACACATTATCGTTGATTTTTTATGAATTTTTATTTATTCTAAATAATGCTTAAAATTCAATAACTCAAGATTGGCACATACTACCACAAAGGTTCTGCCATTGTTTGAAAGAGACTGTCTTATTCTATCATGTGTGCGACATTCGGCAACGTACACATTATCGTTGATTTTTTATGAATTTTTATTTATTCTAAATAATGCTTAAAATTCAATAACTCAAGATTGGGACATACTACCACAACGGTTCTGCCTTTGTGTGAAAGAGACTGTCTTATTCTATCATGTGTGCGACATTCGGCAACGTACACGCTATCGTTGATTTTTTATGAATTTTTATTTATATTAAAAAATGCTTAAAATTCAATAACTCAAGATTGGCACATACTACCACAACGGTTCTGCCTTTGTTTGAAAGAGACTGTCTTATTCTATCATGTGTGCGACATTCGGCAACGTACACATTATCGTTGATTTTTTATGATTTTTTATTTATTCTAAATAATGCTTAAAATTCAATAACTCAAGATTGGGACATACTACCACAACGGTTCTGCCTTTGTTTGAAAGAGACTGTCTTAACCTATCATGTGTGCGAATTTCGGCAACGTACACGTTATCGTTGATTTTTTATGAATTTTTATTTATATTAAATAATGCTTAAAATTCAATAACTCAAGATTGGCACATACTACCACAACGGTTCTGCCTTTGTTTGAAAGAGACTGTCTTATTCTATCATGTGTGCGACATTCGGCAACGTACACGCTATCGTTGATTTTTTATGAATTTTTATTTATATTAAATAATGCTTAAAATTCAATAACTCAAGATTGGCACATACTACCACAACGGTTCTGCCATCGTTTGAAAGAGACTGTCTTAACCTATCATGTGTGCGACATTCGGCAACGTACACATTATCGTTGATTTTTTATGAATTTTTATTTATTCTAAATAATGCTTAAAATTCAATAACTCAAGATTGGGACATACTACCACAACGGTTCTGCCATCGTTTGAAAGAGACTGTCTTATTCTATCATGTGTGCGACATTCGGCAACGTACACGCTATCGTTGATTTTTTATGAATTTTTATTTATATTAAATAATGCTTAAAATTCAATAACTCAAGATTGGCACATACTACCACAACGGTTCTGCCATCGTTTGAAAGAGACTGTCTTATTCTATCATGTGTGCGACTTTTGGCAACGTACACGTTATCGTTGATTTTTTATGAATTTTTATTTATATTAAATAATGCTTAAAATTCAATAACTCAAGATTGGCACAAACTACCACAACGGTTCTGCCATTATTTGAAAGAGACTGTCTTAACCTATCATGTTTGAGAATTTCGGCAACGTACACGTTATCGTTGATTTTTTATGAATTTTTATTTATATTAAATAATGCTTAAAATTCAATAACTCAAGATTGCGACATACTACCACAATGGTTCTGCCATCGTTTGAAAGAGACTGTCTTATTCTATCATGTGTGCGACTTTCGGCAACGTACACGCTATCGTTGATTTTTTATGAATTTTTATTTATATTAAATAATGCTTAAAATTCAATAACTCAAGATTGCGACATACTACCACAATGGTTCTGCCATCGTTTGAAAGAGACTGTCTTATTCTATCATGTGTGCGACTTTCGGCAACGTACACGTTATCGTTGATTTTTTATGAATTTTTATTTATATTAAATAATGCTTAAAATTCAATAACTCAAGATTGGCACATACTACCACAACGGTTCTGCCATCTTTTGAAAGAGACTGTCTTACCCTATGAGGTGTGCGACATTCGGCAACGTACACGTTTTCGTTGATTTTTTATGAATTTTTATTTATATTAAATAATGCTTAAAATTCAATAACTCAAGATTGGCACATACTACCACAACGGTTCTGCCATCGTTTGAAAGAGACTGTCTTATTCTATCATGTGTGTGACTTTCGGCAACGTACACGTTATCGTTGATTTTTTATGAATTTTTATTTATATTAAATAATGCTTAAAATTCAATAACTCAAGATTGGGACATACTACCACAACGGTTCTGCCTTTGTTTGAAAGAGACTGTCTTAACCTATCATGTGTGAGAATTTCGGCAACGTACACGTTATCGTTGATTTTTTATGAATTTTTATTTATATTAAATAATGCTTAAAATTCAATAACTCAAGATTGGCACATACTACCACAAAGGTTCTGCCATTGTTTGAAAGAGACTGTCTTAACCTATTATGTGTGCGACTTTCGGCAACGTACACGTTATCGTTGATTTTTTATGAATTTTTATTTATATTAAATAATGCTTAAAATTCAATAACTCAAGATTGGCACATACTACCACAAATGTTCTGCCATTGTTTGAAAGAGACTGTCTTATTCTATCATGTGTGCGACATTCGGCAACGTACACGCTATCGTTGATTTTTTATGAATTTTTATTTATATTAAATAATGCTTAAAATTCAATAACTCAAGATTGGCACATACTACCACAAAGGTTCTGCCATCGTTTGAAAGAGACTGTCTTAAGCTATCATGTGTGCGACTTTTGGCAACGTACACATTATCGTTGATTTTTTATGAATTTTTATTTATATTAAATAATGCTTAAAATTCAATAACTCAAGATTGGGACATACTATCACAACAGTTCTGCCATCGTTTGAAAGAGACTGTCTTAACCTATCATGTGTGCGACGTTCGGCAACGTACACGCTATCGTTGATTTTTTATGAATTTTTATTTATATTAAATAATGCTTAAAATTCAATAACTCAAGATTGCGACATACTACCACAACGGTTCTGCCATCGTTTGAAAGAGACTGTCTTATTCTATCATGTGTGCGACTTTTGGCAACGTACACGTTATCGTTGATTTTTTATGAATTTTTATTTATATTAAATAATGCTTAAAATTCAATAACTCAAGATTGGCACAAACTACCACAACGGTTCTGCCATCTTTTGAAAGAGACTGTCTTACCCTATCAGGTGTGCGACTTTCGGCAACGTACACGTTTTCGTTGATTTTTTATGAATTTTTATTTATATTAAATAATGCTTAAAATTCAATAACTCAAGATTGGCACATACTACCACAACGGTTCTGCCATCGTTTGAAAGAGACTGTCTTATTCTATCATGTGTGTGACTTTCGGCAACGTACACGTTATCGTTGATTTTTTATGAATTTTTATTTATATTAAATAATGCTTAAAATTCAATAACTCAAGATTGGGACATACTACCACAACGGTTCTGCCTTTGTTTGAAAGAGACTGTCTTAACCTATCATGTGTGAGAATTTCGGCAACGTACACGTTATCGTTGATTTTTTATGAATTTTTATTTATATTAAATAATGCTTAAAATTCAATAACTCAAGATTGGCACATACTACCACAAAGGTTCTGCCATTGTTTGAAAGAGACTGTCTTAACCTATTATGTGTGCGACTTTCGGCAACGTACACGTTATCGTTGATTTTTTATGAATTTTTATTTATATTAAATAATGCTTAAAATTCAATAACTCAAGATTGGCACATACTACCACAAATGTTCTGCCATTGTTTGAAAGAGACTGTCTTATTCTATCATGTGTGCGACATTCGGCAACGTACACGCTATCGTTGATTTTTTATGAATTTTTATTTATATTAAATAATGCTTAAAATTCAATAACTCAAGATTGGCACATACTACCACAAAGGTTCTGCCATCGTTTGAAAGAGACTGTCTTAAGCTATCATGTGTGCGACTTTTGGCAACGTACACATTATCGTTGATTTTTTATGAATTTTTATTTATATTAAATAATGCTTAAAATTCAATAACTCAAGATTGGGACATACTATCACAACAGTTCTGCCATCGTTTGAAAGAGACTGTCTTAACCTATCATGTGTGCGACTTTCGGCAACGTACACATTATCGTTGATTTTTTATGAATTTTTATTTATATTAAATAATGCTTAAAATTCAATAAGTCAAGATTGGCACACACTACCACAACGGTTCTGCCATCGTTTGAAAGAGACTGTCTTAACCTATCATGTGTGCGACTTTCGGCAACAAACACATTATCGTTGATTTTTTATGAATTTTTATTTATATAAAATAATGCTTAAAATTCAATAACTCAAGATTGGCACAAACTACCACAACGGTTCTGCCATTGTTTGAAAGAGACTGTCTTAACCTATCATGTGTGAGAATTTCGGCAACGTACACGTTATCGTTGATTTTTTATGAATTTTTATTTATATTAAATAATGCTTAAAATTCAATAACTCAAGATTGGCACATACTACCACAAAGGTTCTGCCATTGTTTGAAAGAGACTGTCTTAACCTATTATGTGTGCGACTTTCGGCAACGTACACGTTATCGTTGATTTTTTATGAATTTTTATTTATATTAAATAATGCTTAAAATTCAATAACTCAAGATTGGCACATACTACCACAAAGGTTCTGCCATTGTTTGAAAGAGACTGTCTTAACCTATCATGTGTGCGACATTCGGCAACGTACACGTTATCGTTGATTTTTTATGAATTTTTATTTATATTAAATAATGCTTAAAATTCAATAACTCAAGATTGGCACATACTACCACAATGGTTCTGCCATCGTTTGAAAGAGACTGTCTTAACCTATCATGTGTGCAACTTTCGGCAACGTACACGCTATCGTTGATTTTTTATGAATTTTTATTTATATTAAATAATGCTTAAAATTCAATAACTCAAGATTGCGACATACTACCACAAAGGTTCTGCCATCCTGTGAAAGAGACTGTCTTATTCTATCATGTGTGCGACTTTCGGCAACGTACACGTTATCGTTGATTTTTTATGAATTTTTATTTATATTAAATAATGCTTAAAATTCAATAACTCAAGATTGCGACATACTACCACAACGGTTCTGCCATCGTTTGAAAGAGACTGTCTAATTCTATCATGTGTGCGACTTTCGGCAACGTACACGTTATCGTTGATTTTTTATGAATTTTTATTTATATTAAATAATGCTTAAAATTCAATAACTCAAGATTGGCACAAACTACCACAACGGTTCTGCCATTGTTTGAAAGAGACTGTCTTAACCTATCATGTGTGAGAATTTCGGCAACGTACACGTTATCGTTGATTTTTTATGAATTTTTATTTATATTAAATAATGCTTAAAATTCAATAACTCAAGATTGGCACATACTACCACAAAGGTTCTGCCATTGTTTGAAAGAGACTGTCTTAACCTATTACGTGTGCGACTTTCGGCAACGTACACGTTATCGTTGATTTTTTATGAATTTTTATTTATATTAAATAATGCTTAAAATTCAATAACTCAAGATTGGCACATACTACCACAAAGGTTCTGCCATTGTTTGAAAGAGACTGTCTTAACCTATCATGTGTGCGACATTCGGCAACGTACACATTATCGTTGATTTTTAATGAATTTTTATTTATTCTAAATAATGCTTAAAATTCAATAACTCAAGATTGGGACATACTACCACAACGGTTCTGCCTTTGTTTGAAAGAGACTGTCTTAACCTATCATGTTTGAGAATTTCGGCAACGTACACGTTATCGTTGATTTTTTATGAATTTTTATTTATATTAAATAATGCTTAAAATTCAATAACTCAAGATTGCGACATACTACCACAATGGTTCTGCCATCGTTTGAAAGAGACTGTCTTATTCTATCATGTGTGCGACTTTCGGCAACGTACACGCTATCGTTGATTTTTTATGAATTTTTATTTATATTAAATAATGCTTAAAATTCAATAACTCAAGATTGCGACATACTACCACAATGGTTCTGCCATCGTTTGAAAGAGACTGTCTTATTCTATCATGTGTGCGACTTTCGGCAACGTACACGTTATCGTTGATTTTTTATGAATTTTTATTTATATTAAATAATGCTTAAAATTCAATAACTCAAGATTGGCACATACTACCACAACGGTTCTGCCATCTTTTGAAAGAGACTGTCTTACCCTATGAGGTGTGCGACATTCGGCAACGTACACGTTTTCGTTGATTTTTTATGAATTTTTATTTATATTAAATAATGCTTAAAATTCAATAACTCAAGATTGGCACATACTACCACAACGGTTCTGCCATCGTTTGAAAGAGACTGTCTTATTCTATCATGTGTGTGACTTTCGGCAACGTACACGTTATCGTTGATTTTTTATGAATTTTTATTTATATTAAATAATGCTTAAAATTCAATAACTCAAGATTGGGACATACTACCACAACGGTTCTGCCTTTGTTTGAAAGAGACTGTCTTAACCTATCATGTGTGAGAATTTCGGCAACGTACACATTATCGTTGATTTTTTATGAATTTTTATTTATTCTAAATAATGCTTAAAATTCAATAACTCAAGATTGGGACATACTACCACAACGGTTCTGCCTTTGTGTGAAAGAGACTGTCTTATTCTATCATGTGTGCGACATTCGGCAACGTACACGCTATCGTTGATTTTTTATGAATTTTTATTTATATTAAATAATGCTTAAAATTCAATAACTCAAGATTGGCACATACTACCACAACGGTTCTGCCTTTGTTTGAAAGAGACTGTCTTAACCTATCATGTGTGCGACGTTCGGCAACGTACACGCTATCGTTGATTTTTTATGAATTTTTATTTATATTAAATAATGCTTAAAATTCAATAACTCAAGATTGCGACATACTACCACAACGGTTCTGCCATCGTTTGAAAGAGACTGTCTTATTCTATCATGTGTGCGACTTTTGGCAACGTACACGTTATCGTTGATTTTTTATGAATTTTTATTTATATTAAATAATGCTTAAAATTCAATAACTCAAGATTGCGACATACTACCACAATGGTTCTGCCATCCTTTGAAAGAGACTGTCTTATTCTATCATGTGTGCGACTTTCGGCAACGTACACGTTATCGTTGATTTTTTATGAATTTTTATTTATATTAAATAATGCTTAAAATTCAATAACTCAAGATTGGCACATACTACCACAAAGGTTCTGCCATCCTTTGAAAGAGACTGTCTTATTCTATCATGTGTGCGACGTTCGGCAACGTACACGCTATCGTTGATTTTTTATGAATTTTTATTTATATTAAATAATGCTTAAAATTCAATAACTCAAGATTGCGACATACTACCACGACGGTTCTGCCATCGTTTGAAAGAGACTGTCTTATTCTATCATGTGTGCGACTTTCGGCAACGTACACGTTATCGTTGATTTTTTATGAATTTTTATTTATATTAAATAATGCTTAAAATTCAATAACTCAAGATTGCGACATACTACCACAATGGTTCTGCCATCGTTTGAAAGAGACTGTCTTATTCTATCATGTGTGCGACTTTCGGCAACGTACACGTTATCGTTGATTTTTTATGAATTTTTATTTATATTAAATAATGCTTAAAATTCAATAACTCAAGATTGGCACATACTACCACAAAGGTTCTGCCATCCTTTGAAAGAGACTGTCTTATTCTATCATGTGTGCGACTTTCGGCAACGTACACGTTATCGTTGATTTTTTATGAATTTTTATTTATATAAAATAATGCTTAAAATTCAATAACTCAAGATTGGCACATACTACCACAAAGGTTCTGCCATCCTTTGAAAGAGACTGTCTTATTCTATCATGTGTGCGACGTTCGGCAACGTACACGCTATCGTTGATTTTTTATGAATTTTTATTTATATTAAATAATGCTTAAAATTCAATAACTCAAGATTGCGACATACTACCACAACGGTTCTGCCATCGTTTGAAAGAGACTGTCTTATTCTATCATGTGTGCGACTTTCGGCAACGTACACGTTATCGTTGATTTTTTATGAATTTTTATTTATATTAAATAATGCTTAAAATTCAATAACTCAAGATTGGCACATACTACCACAAAGGTTCTGCCATTGTTTGAAAGAGACTGTCTTAACCTATTATGTGTGCGACTTTCGGCAACGTACACGTTATCGTTGATTTTTTATGAATTTTTATTTATATTAAATAATGCTTAAAATTCAATAACTCAAGATTGGCACATACTACCACAAAGGTTCTGCCATTGTTTGAAAGAGACTGTCTTATTCTATCATGTGTGCGACATTCGGCAACGTACACGCTATCGTTGATTTTTTATGAATTTTTATTTATATTAAATAATGCTTAAAATTCAATAACTCAAGATTGGCACATACTACCACAAAGGTTCTGCCATTGTTTGAAAGAGACTGTCTTATTCTATCATGTGTGCGACATTCGGCAACGTACACGCTATCGTTGATTTTTTATGAATTTTTATTTATATTAAATAATGCTTAAAATTCAATAACTCAAGATTGGCACATACTACCACAACGGTTCTGCCATCGTTTGAAAGAGACTGTCTTAACCTATCATGTGTGCGACTTTCGGCAACGTACACGCTATCGTTGATTTTTTATGAATTTTTATTTATATAAAATAATGCTTAAAATTCAATAACTCAAGATTGGCACATACTACCACAAAGGTTCTGCCATCCTTTGAAAGAGACTGTCTTATTCTATCATGTGTGCGACGTTCGGCAACGTACACGCTATCGTTGATTTTTTATGAATTTTTATTTATATTAAATAATGCTTAAAATTCAATAACTCAAGATTGCGACATACTACCACAACGGTTCTGCCATCGTTTGAAAGAGACTGTCTTATTCTATCATGTGTGCGACTTTCGGCAACGTACACGTTATCGTTGATTTTTTATGAATTTTTATTTATATTAAATAATGCTTAAAATTCAATAACTCAAGATTGGCACATACTACCACAAAGGTTCTGCCATTGTTTGAAAGAGACTGTCTTAACCTATTATGTGTGCGACTTTCGGCAACGTACACGTTATCGTTGATTTTTTATGAATTTTTATTTATATTAAATAATGCTTAAAATTCAATAACTCAAGATTGGCACATACTACCACAAAGGTTCTGCCATTGTTTGAAAGAGACTGTCTTATTCTATCATGTGTGCGACATTCGGCAACGTACACGCTATCGTTGATTTTTTATGAATTTTTATTTATATTAAATAATGCTTAAAATTCAATAACTCAAGATTGGCACATACTACCACAAAGGTTCTGCCATTGTTTGAAAGAGACTGTCTTATTCTATCATGTGTGCGACATTCGGCAACGTACACGCTATCGTTGATTTTTTATGAATTTTTATTTATATTAAATAATGCTTAAAATTCAATAACTCAAGATTGGCACATACTACCACAACGGTTCTGCCATCGTTTGAAAGAGACTGTCTTAACCTATCATGTGTGCGACTTTCGGCAACGTACACGCTATCGTTGATTTTTTATGAATTTTTATTTATATTAAATAATGCTTAAAATTCAATAACTCAAGATTGCGACATACTACCACAATGGTTCTGCCATCGTTTGAAAGAGACTGTCTTATTCTATCATGTGTGCGACTTTCGGCAACGTACACGTTATCGTTGATTTTTTATGAATTTTTATTTATATTAAATAATGCTTAAAATTCAATAACTCAAGATTGGCACATACTACCACAAAGGTTCTGCCATCCTTTGAAAGAGACTGTCTTATTCTATCATGTGTGCGACTTTCGGCAACGT